>NC_135222.1:21504048-21564048 GCF_052324685.1 Brachyhypopomus gauderio | reverse complement strand
ACTGTAGTGAGTGGGACCATAAGCATGAACTTCTGCGTTCTTTTCTTCAAACAAAACAAGCTGACCGGGAAGTGAGCTGTAGAAACCCAGCTACGGCCCGCTAGCACATTCTCTGACAGCCAGAAGAAACCACAAGTCAGTGAGAGAGAGTGTGTGAAAGCGTGTTGACGAGGAAACACTCACCATATATGACATCCTGCCTCTTGATCAGCTCTTTGGAGTGTTTCTTCAGAAAGGGCTGGTCCACAGCCCGGCTCCACGACTCCCCCTCCAAGTCCTGTGCCATGGCGTCCAGCTCCGTCCGAACACACACGTAGTACGCATCTGCAGAGGAAGTGTGTGAGTGTGTGTGAATGACCAGGTGGTGGATATCAGGAAAATACCTTTAAAAAACCAACGACTGAACCATGACTAAAAGTAGGCCAAACTTGATTATACATCTTGCGTCCATGGTGAATGGTTAAAGGAACGTTACCTTCCACAATGCTGGACTCGGCCGGTACGGCGAGGGACGCTGTGTCCTCCGTCCCGCGCTTTAACCTGAACCCGTCCACATCGTCCATCTCCCCTGCAATCGAACTGAGACACGGAGCAGTCCTGAGCACCACTGACACACCATAGATAACACACACACCACGGTGCTCACATGCACACACACCCACCACAGCACACGAGTCAACCACAACACACTCACAGAAACAGCAGCGCGTGTGAAACAGGGTCTGGGGAGGAGGCTGAGAGCAGGAATGCTAACAGCGCTAACAGCTTCGTGACGTTAAGTCCAAACGGTCCCAAACTGCCCCCTGATCTTCGCAGCTGTTTCAATGGGGGTTTATTTTGTCCAATGCATTTCAACTTGTATATGAAAATAAATAAGTCAAATCAAAATGAAAGGTGAGACACCAGCCCATGATGGAGCCTCTCAATGGTCAGTGGACTGGACAACACCACCGATACTCCAGCAGTAATCCTTCTTCAGACAACGTCCACATCAAAACAAACAAAGCATGCAAAAGGAGCAAGAACACAGCCCCTGTGAACCGAACCAAAACCCACCCCGACCCACCAACGCCTGCTGACCTGGAGCTGCTGGTGTGGTGAAGAGGCTGGTTGCTGCTGGTGGTGGTGGCTGGCTGAGCACCGGGTCCTCGAGGGGGGACGGTCATGCCTGAGGCGGAGCGGCCGTAGCCATCGGCGGCGGGGGGCGAGGGGGCGGGCCAGGGTTCCCTCGTGGCTGGGGGCAGAGCGGACGGGTCAGAGCGGAGGTAGCGGGGCAGCCACGAGCCAGGCACGGAGCCCAGGAAGCGGCAGGTGAGCAGGTCGCGGTGCAGGAGCAGACGTACGCCCACCCTGTGCGACAGGCCCCACGAGGCCGGGCCGCGGGCCGCCTTGCTGCGGACGGCGCGGGTTCTACGCACCGGCAGGTCCATTGTCTCGCTTGTCCTGTTGGCGTGAACGCCCGTACGCGACTACCCGGGCGGAGGCTTGCAGGTCTACGCCGCAGAGTGTGGACGCGCTTTATAAAGGGTGGAGTAAATTCTGGAAACAATGCGCCCACCCCACACCTGCCTCTCCTCTCCTCTCCTCTCCTCTCTCCTGTTGTGTTGCAGGATGGTGTGATGCGAAAGGCTGCAGACGGTGTGTGATGGCTGGATTAGCCAGAGCAGGGGACGAATAAGGGACTCGCTGCAGTAATGGGAGCCCTGCAGTTCTCCTGGGACGCCCTGATCAAGCCCAAACACTCTCCCCTCCGACCCTCATCTCTCCAACGCCCACAAGCAACAAAAAAAAATCCATATAATTTAACTGTGTGTGTGTGTATTTATTACAGACACCGTCATGTGGAAAAACAATCTATATTCTCTTTTAATTCTATGGTTTCACATATCAGGACACTAAATAATCAACTACTCCTTAGCAGGTCTTAAATTCAGGTAAATACAACCTAGATGAACACCACAACAGATTCCACCGTATTATTTTGTGAAAATACTGCTTCCATAGGAACTGGAAGGATAAATAGCAGTGAAGAGCAGTCGAATGCACTACACTAACTGACCAAGTGAAACCACATCCATTAAAACAAAGTTCTTGGCAGTTTGCCGGTGTGGAGCATTTAGTTGTGTGTTAACACAACGCCAAGGAGGAAAGACAGCAATGATCTTAGAGACGCAATTACTGCCCATCAATCTGGACAGGGAAGGGTTATAAGACCAATGATAAGATTATATATATAAAATGATGTATAAAAAACAATTTGATGTGCATTAGTCTACCATGAAAGAGATTATTCAAGAAAACATTCAAGACAGTTGTCAGTGTTTCCAAGAGTGGATGTCCCAGCAAATACACACACACACACACACACACACACACACATATACACACACACATATACACACACACACATTGCACATGGTCAGACCATGCAATGATCAGAGAAGATGCAAAAATCCCATGAGTTACGTCTCAGATTCAGACGGTTAGCATGTTAGATTGCTCAGGTTCACGAGGAGGGAGGAGGAAGCTTTTTTCTTTAAAGAACAAGGTGGCATAGCTTAAGTTTGCAAAGTTGCATCTGAACCAACCGCAAGACGTCTAGCGCAACATTCCTTTGATGGATGTTTGTGCCGATGTGTGGTGTTTGCTTTTCATCAAACTGTGAACAGTGGCAAAATGAATTATGGTCAAACATCTCATACCAGCCGTCAAGGACGGTGATGGAGGAGTGATTCAGGCTTGTTTCATAGCCAAAGGAGCTTGGCACCCTGCAGTCACAGCATCAACCATGTATACCAAAGTATCACAGAGTCAAATGTGAGGCCATATACGTGTGGGCTACAACGTGGCCAAAACAGGGTCACGCACCAGGACAACGATCCCAAGCACACAAGCAGACCTGCAGCAGAACGACCGGAAAAAGGAAAATCTGGTTGTGGCAACGGCGCCGTCAAAGTCCAGACCTCACTCCAGCTGTGGTAGCATCTTAACCAGATCTGCCCACAAATAGAGAGTGGGCCACAAAATAATGCAGAAGGCGTTTACTGCAAGGTTCTGCAGCTAAAGGCCATTCTACAGGCTGGAGGTTCATGGGGTGCATTTTTCACACACAGCCTCCATTTTGGCTTCATTTTTGTTAAGGACACGGTGGACTCTGTTGATGTTCTTGAGGGGGAGTATTTACATCATTTTAAGATCTACTATGGGCCAGAAGATTGTCCTGATGTCCACAACCAAAGAATTTAAAGATGGTGTAAGTCATCACAGAACTCTGTGTACACATTTTATTACATATAAAGATGACCGTGTTAATTAACACTTGTGATACCTACATACCAATCATTAACGGTGATGTCTGTGATATGAGCTAGAAGTGTCTGTGTAACAGAAGCACAGCTAAGATCCTCTGGTCCAATCCCCTGCTCACCTGGGGACTCTGTGGGAGGGCCTTAACAAGCTCACCCAGCACGCTAGAGAAACCACCAGAAAACTCCTGCAGAACACTACAGCAGTGTGCACCCACACGAGCCCAGCAGACAGAACAAACAACTACAGTTCCATTCTGCTAAATATGAACACAAATATTCCTTTACTTTTCATTAACCCCAGAACTCTCTTTAAAAGCTACACAACCCGAGATGTTACATACAGGTGTGCAGAACGATTAAAAACACAATACGCAGCGTTTCGTCAGTCAGACTAAAATGACGCAAGTGAACAGCAGTTTCATAAGACTGAGAGGAGACGTCTGAGGTAACCCACGGCTGGAGAGGAGGCGTAAAACTAAAGGAAAAACGCGCACCAGCAGAAATTTCAAAAAGCACTTTCTTTTGGACTGAAGGTGCTGCTCGAACAAAAAAACATTTGGAGAGTCAGTTTACAGGGTCGCCTTCATTTGCCCAAATCCTCTTCTCTTCTTAATTAGCATCCCTGCTACTACACAATCTGCTTCTCAGCGTGGCCCTTCCTACACAGGGCGGGGGGGGGGGGGGGGGGGGGGGGGGAGGCAGCCAGATTGCCTTAATTTGCTGTCAGGGGATGGAGGCAGACAGCCGCAGGCCGGGGCATCCATTACACGGACTTACTGCTCGCAGGAGACCGGAGCAAAACAAGCAGCTGATAATTGTCGGTGCCCACGTGAGGCTCCTAAGCCCCCCTCTCCAAACACACCCGACGACCCGAGGAAAAAAAAATGAAAAAGACACCCAAACCCACCCTAGACTAAAAAGCACCGGCCTGAAAATACAGACTAAAACGTTTCATGGGGAGTTTTACGTTTCTTTAAATAAGTAGCTTGATTTTTACAAATGTGTTGCTTGCAAATGTGTGGACGGACCAACATTAGCACAACCTCAAAGCAAACACACCATTTCTTCCAAGAGATAAATCACATATACGGATGATTGGTGTGGAGCTACCCAACCACAGGTGTGCAGTATCTCTGCATGGGACAGTGTTTCCTGTTATACATCAACACCAAAACCCAATGGTGCTGCACTACCTGGTGTCATTTAGGGATCCCAGATCCTAGCACGCTAAATGCCAAATTGCACAGAGCACACAACCTGCTACAGTAGAGCCAGCCTAACCAGACAGGGTCCAGATTAGCTTCCACATTTAACACTTCGAAACAGACTGAAAAGCAGATAATCAAACACAAACCGATAAGCTTCCAACATCAACGTCACAGAACTAAATAAATTATTTTTGGTTAAAAAATTGCAAGCAACCTCAAAGGGTGGACTAGGTGCTCAGAAACCTAGAAAATGCTATGATTTTGCATTTTAGCAAAACACAATCAAAATTAAGGACAGTTATGTAAATCAGGGCTGGCTTAAATGACAATTAGTTTAGTTATATTTCAAACAATCACAGAAGTGAATAAATAAATGAGTCCACCAGTTATTCGTTGACAACAGAGTGATCTAAAACGCATCAAAGAGCTTTGTTTTATAATACAAATATCAACTTCAAACCACTGATAAGGTTTTAACTTAAAAACCTTGTATATAAAGAAGTCTCATACAAATGGACAAAAATATTTTGGCAATCATAAGACTTTGAACTTACCTTGAATGTAGAACTGAGCAACTGGCTTCTGAGCAAAATCTTTGGTCTGTCAAGAAAAAAGGTTTTCAGAGATGAATATTAGTGGTAGATAATTTGAAACAGACCCATCTAATCTTGCATCATACTCCACCTAACTGGCTAATTAACTTATCCTGGATCATTATAGAGTGAACATAAGATAACTGACTTGTGGTTGATAATGGTAAAAGTCAGAATACATAAACAAGACTGATGGACTTAAATGACAAATTTCATTTTCCCGTCACAGTGTATTTTACTAGAGAAGATAGCACATCAGCTATTGAAAAACAAAACCCTTCGTTTCCCTGCATGACAGAATGGCCACCACTTTATGAAATCCCTCAGATCAACAAAGCACATAATTAAATGTCCACTGTAATCTTCATGCAGATTCAGTTCGAAACCATGCAAATACTACAACTTAAAATTCAAAACTACAATTTCAGACCTTTGAGGTACCACGATTGGACTGATTTAACAGTTTTAGATGTATTGCACTTTTAGACTTTTTAAACGCATCAGCGGCTAATGAGTTCAGTCTCCTTCGGCCCGCTCCAGCCGCCTGATCCAGAGACAGACGTCGCACCCAGAAATCTCAGCCATGTACTTCCGTCTCACCTGATTCCTACACCTCACCGATACTGGACTAACTTGTATGAGCTGGGCTGGGAGTGTCGGAGAAGGGTAAACACTCAACGCTATGCTGCCCGGGGCCGTTCGCTCAACACCCCGGAGACCGGCCGCCTCTCTCAATGATGACACAAACAGAACCAACAGAGCAGACCTGCTGGGCTCGGCCAGACGTTCCTACTAGGGTTTCGATCTCAAAACCGTTATTATGGTATAATAATGGCGTCATTAACATCCACTCAAGTACAACTTCAAGAGAGTGCGGGACAGGCCAGGGCTATTGCATGTGGCAAACTAAATTTTTGGACCATTTACTTTGAGAAATGACAGAACACTAAAGTCCTCCTTTATGTAGGTTAGGGGTCCCGGACCTCTTAATGAAACGACTGAAGTGGTTGGGGCCCAACAGACGGGCCGGACACGTGGGCACGTAACCCTCGTGGCCCGGCCAACCGGACACTCACCTTGCTCTTACTGCTGTTGCACTCCGACAGAAGGTTCTTGCAGTTCTTGTGGACGTTCACGGCGCAGTCTGCACAGACAAAGGGGAGGAGGCAGGTGGAGAAGGTTCAGGGTTTCTGTTTCAAAACCAGTTTTGCAGCGTGTGCCCGGCTATAGTGCGCGAGCTGTGATCCATCCGGGTGTCAAACAACAACGTGATTGTGGTGCGATTGCCAGGCCACTTCACGGCCCAGGAGCTGGAGTTTGGCCCGGTCACAAGGTCTCTCATCGGAAGCGACAGACTTATGGCGGGGAGTGGCGTCTGAGTACATCCCCTTATCGGCCGAATGAAACCTCAAATGAAATCGTCTTGTTTACAAACTTTTTTATACCTAGTACAAAAAGAAACAGGGGCACTGAACAGTGCTACACCTTCCTATTGGTCCAGCCCCTGTTGATAAGGCAGCTCGATCTCTCCGAACACAATCCAGGGGAAACTTCTCGATCAAACTTCAAACCTAGAACTCTCACCCACTCCAGTTCACTTGAACGACACCCAGCAGAGATAAGAATCTGTAACCATGTCTGCTCTCTGTGAAATGGGTCACAAATGTTATAACTCGAGTTATCACGGGGAACCATCTGCAAAGGAAGTGTGTTGGAGAGAAGCGGCCGGTATAAGGTTTCAACGACTGTTTAATCTGCTAATAAAACCAGTCAAAGATCACAATGGAAGGACTCTCCCACCCTTCAACAGAATTACCTTCTGTTGCGAAGCCACGTCGAGAGTTAGCAGGACATAAAACACATCTGTCACGTCCCAGAAGCACAGAAAGCTCCCAGGCGAAAGATTTAGACTACACACACTTCAGTCCATTCATTGCTACTCTATATTCACAAAATATTACAACAATATAGGCTGGTACACGTCTATCATCAAAGCATTGGACTACCATCTACTAATGTCCGTCTGCTACAAAAACTAGATGCAGGAACACAGATGGTCTGACACTTCAGACCCGTGCATACAGATTCTTAGCTGCAGTGTGAGACTAAGCGAGAGCTTCCCATGGCCGTGAGCCCTGGGTTAACGCAGAGCTGTAGTGCTGCTGTCAGGCTGGCGGTTGGTCTGTGATTCGTCAGGACGTTGGGAAGGCGTGGTGAGGTAGCGCGGCGAGGTAGCGCGAGGTAGCTCGGTGCGCTCGCCAGGCCGTGACTGGCAGCTGTTTATCAGCGACCTCTACAGAGCGCAAATCAAATTATTGCTTTAAAGAAACCAAAAAATAAACCAGGGACAACGCGACGCAAAGCGGTGGGCTGCTGCTTTCAAATATCACCACAAAATACAAAACAGCGCCTAAAACTGGAGTCTAACTCCTTAAGAGGGCTTCCCGTGGCGGCGTGACAAAGCTCTGCTTATCACCGCAGTCATAGGTTGACTGTAACCAGCAAGGTGTGTAGGGACTCCAACCAAGCAGAGATAAGCAGCTTAACACGGCAGGAAGCTCAGGGCAGTTGGCGTGGGCCAGTTTTCACTCGCTGCTGAAGAGAGAGAGAGAGAGATTCTGCTCGTTTAGTCATGATCACTGAGCCAGAACAGTAAACGACTTATCAAGTCACATCAATGTTTCTATGATCACTTTAGATAGTCAAAATATACAACTATCCAAACTTGGACGACTGATAGAAGCAAAGCCTGCTGGTAGTGTTCATGGAGGAATATGGCAAAACAAGACCAAGCTTGTAATACACCCTGGACATAGACTATACTAAACTCTAAACTATCAGCAGTAAACAAGGCTAGTTCAGTGAGGTAAAACGCTACTAAAGAGATGCACGGACCCCCACACAACACCGATCATGGTCTTCACACCGGCTCCGTGAGATAAATCACACAAGATCCTTCTGAAACTTTCTGCAGCAGACTTTTTTGAGAAGTCTGGACTCTGTTAATGAGAGCGACCTAGGGCAAGAGTGACATGGAAAAACTCCCCGACGTGGTTTGAGGAAGAAACTAGGAGAAGCCAACTTTTGAAAAAGAGGAAGCCATCTGCAAGAACAAAAATCTACATCAGCGACCTTCTCCCCACACAGCGGTGGTGGGTGACTGGCGGCCGGTTTCATACTACACCAAGCATACACACACACACAGCCAGTGATATCAGCCCTTCTAATTCTTTAGAGTTAGATTACAGTACAATCCGCCCAATGGAGGATGGGTTCCCTTTTGAGTCTTGGTCCGCACAAGGGTTCTTCCTGTTCACTGCCATCATAGGGAGTTTTCCCTTGTCACCGTCACCCCTGGCTTCCTCATTAGGGATCTGGACCCGTACACCCATACAAAGCTGCTTTGTGACAACATGTGTTGTAAAAAGAACCATATAAATAAATGTGACAATACCATAAGTTCACTTGGTGTGATTCATGGAACAGGTAAGTAAGCATATATAAGTAAAGCATGGATTTCCTTTAGTCAAACTGGAGGGAATCTGTTTCATTATGCGGTCATACAGGCGTGTCGCAGTGCGTTACACACACCTATTCTCTTCATGTGTGCTTGCAGACAGCTTCGTTTATGCTTGGTGAAACAGGTCACATGTTATTTGGTACTGGTGTGATGATGCAAAGCTTGTGTTTAATGTGACTTGGTGCTTTAATATGAGAGAGGAGAACTAGCTAAATTATGGATGTGTTTGCTTCATTATTTTTATTGTTCTGTTGTTGACTATTACAAAACACATACAAGGTTTGTCTGCAAAAATGTGATCATCATCATCGAAGAGTCACTGAGCACGTCGTATGCTACCACACGTCTGCGATGATGACAGATATTGAGGTCTCCGAGTCACCTGCAGCTCTACGAAGGGCAACACGGTGCTGACACACAGGGAACTTGACCCAGAACAGGGACACGGCTAGTGTGATGACCAAGACTGCCTGTCGAACAGATTACCAGAGATGTTAGTGTCGCTTGCCTTACAAACTCAACACTTGACGTTTTTCTCAGCACAAGCCACGGGTTCAGGGCAGCTTCTCCCTCTGATAATGGGAAAACGTGTCTGGAATAACCATCCTAAGTGCAGTATTGTATATATTTGTCCCTGAAAGGCACATGTGCTGCAGTCATACCTGCGTGTTTCTCACTGCAACCCAATTCTGAAGTGAGAATTTTCACAAGCACTTCCGTCAGCACACACTCTCTGTTGCCACCAACCAAGAGCTTAGTGACAGTTCTTTAGGGTTTTAGACGTGTCGAGGGTGGGACGCGTTCACAAGCTGAAAACAAGCACTTCAGACTAGGCAACAGTACACCAAAAGTGATCACATCATTACAAAATTCATTTCAAAATACAAAAATGTCAGCTGATGGTCAGAGTTCCCCTATTTCACAAGCAAGGGATTTTAATTGAGACCGAAACCAGATTAGCTCTTCAAGGAGTTTAATAATCCCTTTATCACATGAGCTGAACCCTGCCATGAAAATAAATCTATATTCAGTAACATCCTCGTGCACTTTACATCTGTTCAAACTGACCGCAATTCTAGATCTACTGGGAACATCAGACCACAACTCAAGAAACTACATGCAGAGGTCCCAAATACCTCTCGGTGGCTGTTTGGAACATGTACGAGAGACTAGTGCGTCTGAGCTGGAAGCAACATGTAATGGATAGTGCCACCAGAGAGACTCTTAGCCCTGCCAAGCACAATAACCACCATGTGACCACTCAGTCTGGTGCACAGAGGCGCCGAGAAACGCTGACGCAGGAAGGGGAGTGTGTATTTCACTTTGAAGTGCACCAGGAGGGAGAGACGAGATGCGATGTAGAGGGATGATGTTGGAGAGGGAACGGTATCTTCAGCTTTTAATCAAGAGAACTATGAAAATTGCCAATTTTAATGGTTTTCAATACACTTTATGAGAAATGAGCCTATACGACACGGCCTTAGTTCTTAAATCATTACAGCAAAGCAACAAGAGATAAGAACAACACCTAACTTTGCTAATCTAGCCAGCTTTACTGACTGAATCTTGTCGGTATGAGTGACAATACACCGCATGACAACCAGTGTGACGAAAATATGTGACCATGAAATTCTGTGACCACAGAGACCATTTTTGCATACTCTGCATTTTTGTACTTTCTACTGATAAATGCCTATAGGGTGTTTAGTACGACTGACCAACGCTGCCTCTTTTCCTTATAGGAAGCAATAGTAACAGTAATACGAACTTCATTATTCATGAGTCGTTTGTGTAAACGTACTTTTTCGTGTATTTTCTCACAAATATGCACCACAGGTGTGTGGTCACTGAGCTCGGTGGTGACGGACTCCAGTGTAACATGTACAGGGTGCACGAATCTGCCTTCACCACATCTCCACCAATCACCACATCTCCACCATCACCACATCTCCATCCATCACCACATCTCCACCTTCACTACGCCCAGTTCCTCCATCCTGCACGTCGCTGGAGACTGCTCTTAGTTACAGCCTAAAAGTTAGTTTATCTAGCTGACTAGTTTTAATTCAACGTTTAAACTTGTATGGCTTGTAGTTCACTTTATGTCCAGCTTAGTTGGTTAGCTAGCTGTGTTTTACGTTATCTACTCAACATTGTTAATATCAACCTCCAAAACACACGCCGCGGCTAAGATTAAACTACCTGCTCACCTGTAAACAAACAAACACCTGTAAGTAAACAAACACCTGTAAACAAACAAACACTCCTGCACAACACCGTCGTGCTGCGGGCGCCAGTTCGCCACAGCTCACCGGGCAAGAAGTTACAAAACGACGCCGAACCGGCGACTTCGTCGAACAACTCCCTCCAGAACCGACCCAAAGCCCCCGAACCACGAACCCCGAGCAGCGACCCGGGGCGGGCGGTGCATCACCGGGACCCGCGTAGGCCGCGCTGCCCGGGCGGGTCGCACCCAGGACGGGGGAACCGCTCCTCAACACGCACCTGCTGCGGTCGTGACACGGACGGGGCCTCGCGTGAGTCCCGGGACACCGGCGGGGTCCGAACGGGTCAACCGGCCGTCCTAACCGGACACTCGGGGCGACGGGAACACGCTCGTCGTGCGGCGGCCATCTGCGTCCCCGCCAGCCTGCCTGTGCGCCCGCGTCTCCCGGGGCATTGTGGGACGTGGGAAGGGCGCGTCCCAAAAACTTTAGCAGATTTAAAGGGACAGTCGGACACTAATTCTGACCACGAACACTTGACCACACGTGATCAGAGCGGAAACACGTAGTTTTACCGTCGTTCAAATTAAGAGTCGTTGGCGTGTCTGACCCTCCTAAATAAGACCTGGAGTCCTTCAAAATTGGTAAAAGAGTTCAAGAAGATACATATATACGAGTTTGTGTGTGTGTGATGAAGAATCAAATTGCCTTTTAATCCTCAAAATTAACCAGTTTATGTTCCACGTGAAAGCAGAAAACAGATTTTATGCAAAATCTCTGAAACATGCCACTAGGTATATTACAGATTTAAGAGCCTATCAACAGGATTGTAAATTAGCAATGTTCACAGCATTTGATAGATCCTTTTAATCCAGAGCAACTTTAATTTGCTCAGAGCAACACGTGTATCAGCATTACGGTATGTGTGCTTCTTAGGAATCAATCCCATGATCTTGACGCTGTTTACACATTCACACCACCTGCCTGTACAGGTGAGCTCCAGGAACACATCCAGACAGCAACGGCTCTCGGGAGGACAACCTCCCTCAGCTGGTTTCCTCCATCACCACATACGTGTGTCCATCCATTCACCTACACTATGCAAGCTGTTTCACTGCTTATTCTGACTTCCTTAAATGCGCCTGGCTGTCCTAAATGAGAACACGAGTCCACAACTTGCAGTTAGTGCACTGCAGCTTTTCTGTTTCGTGTCTCCTTTTGTAAGTCTGCTTATTGAATCGGTGTGACTGATTATGGTTAGACTGGGCAGTTTGGAACCTGATGAGATATATCAACGCGACTTGTTTAGTAAGCAATCCTACTCAAACACTCATCCATAATATTCCACAGACGCTGGGCGATGGCGTTGAACCGATGATTGCTCCTCGGTGTTCATGGATTTTCTCACCTTCCAAGACACTGCATAAACACGGAGAGCCTGTCTTAGGCTACGCAGTTACATGCCAAACCAACACTGTTTCACCAGCACTGTCCCTCGCTCAGTCTGACCGGCTCCAGCACTGCCTCACCCAGATGAGCGCTTCACAGACTTCGTCCAGGAGGACTCATGCACTAATCATTTACAGTACGCCCAGCTCCAGCACATCTATTTCTAACCCACTAAATACTTGGTGAATGCAACTAGATACGAGTTGAGTAGGAAAACTGTTAAACCGTGCAGTGCAAAAGTATCAAGAAACAAGAACATGAAAGCCTTCTCTAGAAGGGCTCACCAATCTGATTTGTGTATACACGTACCCAAACCCTAACACACCCGAACACATACCCTAACCCTATACCGTTAAATTACTGCAGAACCTGTTTGCACAAAAAAAACACCCCATAAATAATGTTTACAATATTAAACTGAGACATGAGTTATATAAGAACAGACAGTGCACAGGAACTTGTTGCCTTGTCTTTAAACAAACGTCTATGAAACTGTACATGAATGAGAAAAGTACTGCAGATGGTTTGTTAAACTTGCGAAGACTTGAATGAGCACTTTGTGATGTGACTTTTGAAGTTTATAACCTGTTTTTCCAGTGTCGCTGATGTTTTTGTAATAAGATTCTCTGCCTTAATATCATTTGTCACAAACAACAAACTATAAATTGATCGACTCAGTCTAGATGACTTAGATTATGTTTACATCGTTTGCCCCCACTGGAAGCAGGTTCACTGTGGACACACCACCATCCCTACTGGAGGAACAAAATGCATCAGTATGCTCTGGACTCCAAACGGTCATAAAAATGCAGTGCATTGACACTGATGTTAATATTGCCTCTTTCCAAAAAATATTATTACTATTCCTATTGCCAAAGAGACCAGTGACTCATTATAATTGGATAGATAACTTAATCTGGGATAACAAGGTATCAGAATCAAGCAAGAGGGATTTTTAACACACACGGGACTCTTGCACCTCGTCCACCCCCCAATATAAACACAAGCGGCCTTGCGAGATGTGATGAGAACGTGAAAGCAACAGGCGCGAGTGAAAGCTGCCTGGTCCGGGTGACGGTGGCGTGATTCACGGAGGGTCGCAGTGGCCAGAGACGGGCCGTGCGTGGAGCGTGCGGTGGGTCTTGCGCACATGCATGCATGCGTGTGCACGCGGGTGTGTGCGGCTGTGCGGTACTCACTGACGCACTGCAGGCCATGCTTTCTCTGCAGGGTTTTGCCGCACAGTGAGCACGTGGCCAGGCTGGAGAAGGAACCCGGGACAAGCAGGTGGCCATTACTAGTGCGACCAATCGCGCTGCGGCGGTGAGATTTCTCCAGCCCCTTCAGCTCCCTCTCCCTCTCTTTCTGCTGATCTCTTTCTCGGTTCTTACCCTGGAAAGAAGACACAAATGAATAAGTAGAGGCTTTATTTATATAACACTAATTAAATCTTTGCATATTATTGCCAGAAGGAACAAAAAAGAGAGTCTGCGCTGATAGGAAGCTAAATTACAGTTGCAAACTGCAGTGAGCATGCAACTACACATGCATGAGGTACCGAAATAGGACGGCTGAACCGTGACCGGGTGGCTCTACTTAGCTTCAAATATCAGTGTGACATGTGCAACTCAGTAAAACGATGAACGAAGCATTCACTTTCATTCTTAAACAAACCCCTTTGTGTGAAGAAAAAAAACATAATAAAGGGGAAGTTACAGCAGTGAACAAATGACACTACAGTTGCAGTGGCATTTCTCGGAAATGCGAGGCGGAGGACGGGGGGGGGGGGGGGGGGGGAGATGTATGTACGGAGGAAGTGTGTGCTACAGTACAGCCGACGTCACGCGCTCACCTTGTCCTTGTTGAAGGAGCCAGTCATTCTGTTCCTCAGAGAGCTGAGGGTGCGCTTCACCCTGGTGCCCTTCTCTGCCCGCTCCGCCCTCTCCTCCTCTTCCTCATTCCTAGTGTTCGCCAACAAAACAGTCAAAGCTGCGGTGTGCGTTTCTGCCCGGCGTTGGTTTTCTGTAATGTATTGCCGCTGAACAGGGTGGCGGGTAAAAGCAAAGGCTGAGATGATACCTCACGAGCAAACACACAAACTTACTCGATGGAGAGGAACTCGTACCAGGTGACACTCCCAGACGACTCTTTTCGGTCTGTGTTCGACGGTCTGCGATTGGCTCTGGGAACAGTACATGCAAAAATCAAACAGGCCGTCCGATCATCACCAAACACATTCTGTACGTACATGCTACCCACATGGACTCCAGTGACAGAAAGCGAGTAAGAGCGTGAGTGTCATTAGGCCTTCCACACGGCGGTGTTAGTAGCACACTTGGGTGGCGATCACAATCACAGGACTTTTATTTTGGTGCTGGTGAAGCACATCTCAGTCTGAACATCAGTGCTTTGAACGGTAGCAAAGTGAAGCATTATACTTTCAGATGACCTTTGGGAAGGCAGGGCAGATGCTAACCAGACTCAGGTGGAGTTCGGCCATTGCGGTCTGTGTTGTTGAGAGACGAGCTGCTCTTTTTGGAAAGGGGAGGGGCGGAGTAGAACTCCCGATATAGCAGGCGCCCGCCACTCTGTTTACTTACCCATGATACAGCTTAAGCTCTTGCAGAACTTTCTGTACCATCAGCCTAAGACAAACAAGACACTGAGACTGAGTGTGTAGGGGGTGTGTGGATCACGGCACTAGGTGCTGTCTTATAAATATACATTTGAACTCTTCTTCCTCTCTCCCTCACATGTACACACCCCCTGACACACACACACACACACACACACACACACACACAGACACACACACCCTCCCACACACACTGGCTCATCAACTGTTGCCTCTGACCAAGCTGGATCTCTGGCGTGTGAAACTGTGGAAGGCCAGATCAGAGCCACGGACACTGGAGGCACTGACCCGTCTACAGTGCCCTGGTATCAACGCCCCGTGGGCCCACTCATGATCTGGGCCGGGGCACCACAGTCTGGCATCTAGGATGGGATCGTTATGCTAAAAAAGTCCTCCGTACTTTAAAATGCATGAGAGTTTGATTGCATAATGATATTTACATGCACAGCGTTTGGTGGACTCTCTTATACAGAGTGAGTTATTTATCGGCAGCATATCGGTGTAGAATATCAGCTGGTGGAACTTACATGTGACACTGTCCTTCTGTGGAGCTGAGGCCTTCTTCTGGGTCGTTCTCCTCTGAGACAGTGAGAAACAGAGCAGTGAGAACCCATCCCAGCCCAGAGTAGCTGAAGTTGCCACCTGCCTGATCCCAGACCCGTCATAATGTGCACTTCTGTGGAATTTAATATTACGCATTTGTCCCTCAAAGCTGATATTGTGTCACAGAGTAATTATGAACGGGGCACACAAGATAATCTCATAATCCAGGAATTCTTTGTTGTGGATCTTAGTCCAGTGGATAAGCTCCAAAATTTGTCATAATAATTTACCATGTTATTTACTTTTTCATGAACACTACACTGATCTTAAGAATCCCCGCCTCTCTGTATGCGGTCTACATAAAGCACACAGAACTATATGTTTCTGTGAAAATATTTTTTAGAAATTATGTGATGGGATGAGGATCCAAAAGAATTCCAAAATTACTATAGATTTAAAACTATAGATTATACAAATTTAACAGTCTGACAAAAAAATTCAAATTTGATTAAATCTGTTGATCCCCATATTTAAAATGTTATTATCTAGGGTTAATTGGGAAATTGCTGATTTAAGTTATTATTAATGAGCTTAAGGTACACTCAATGAGGTCCAGCACAAATTAAAGTATAGTACAATACAACAAACCTCAAACCCCCAGTGCAGATATATGTCCCAGGCAGTGTACTGTCTGCAGTACGAATGCAGGAGAAACATAACAACATGAACGATCTGCTGTATGAACCAACCAGGAGATACCCTGGGTTTGATGCTAGCTGAACCGACCTCCTGAAGCCCTGGCAGCCTGCTTGGAAGTTTCCAGAATGCGAGAGACTCTTTCTGCACGAGTCTTCTCATCTGTAGCCAGGATGTCCGACCTGGAATATACGGTCCTCCCATATGCACATGGTTGCTGGAAATGAAGTCAGATTATCTGAAGTCCTAAATCATCTTCAATAAATCAACAATAAATAAGAAATTGCTTTGAACTGTTCAGGATGATTTTTCTCTGCATTTATGCTATTGCAAAATTATTCTTTCAAACGGTTCACCAGCAGTTTGGGGAAAAAGCTGAAGGGAGTGTTACTGTGGTTTGAGCACGGCCTGCTGCTCCAGACGTATCCAGCTCCTCCACGGATCTCTGGAAGGGGGACGAGGAGGGGAGGTGAGAACACTGTAGTCTGCTGGGATCTTCTCTGTCCACATCACTGTCAACGCTAGCGGTGTCCAGACTAAACCTACACACACACACGCGCACACACACACACACACACACACACAAAAGTAAGTTTGTGTTACTTTAACACCTCTGAAGTTTCTGATACACTATGGTCTCCCATGACCCTATACAGAAACATTTATCAGATTCATGCAGCAACTATACAGAAACAGTTTCATCAGATTAAAGCAAGACTGCTTCTTTAAACAGGCTGATATGGAGCAACTGCACCCGCTGGGTGTGTCAATTCAGTAGTGTATGCAGTAGTTCCTCATTTTCACAATAGCTCCATGTTACTTCATGCAAACAAATAATTACCCCACCCCAACCCCAACTACAGCCAATGGCCTTAAGACTTAAGTGGTTCTCAAGTTCTAAAGTTGTGCTGTGGTTCTGAGTCCTGAGTCTCACCTCCTGCCCAGGTCGATGGGAGACAGCGGCACGTCCCAGCTGTGTCTGCGTGAGGTGGACATGGACCTCACCAGGATGGGGAAACTCTCCATACTGGGATCACCCTCCAGTTTCAGCCCAGGCTCATCTGCACACACCGCTGGGTCGACAGCCACCGTGTCGGCCTGATCCGCCAGAAGGTCGATGTTGCCGTGTGACTGTGAGACCATCTCGCTGCGCTGTGGGTGGTACAGGTCACAGCTTGGCACGGGGTGAGTAAACAAAGGGGGAGTGTCCTGGCTCTCGCTCACGGGGGTGATTAGGATGGACAGCTGGTTCTCAGAGGGGCTCAGATCCACTCCAGGTCCTGCGTGCAGGTCTCTGAAATACTCAGAGTCGCGCAAAGAGGAGTTCAGGTCGAGGAGATCTTCCACACTGCTGTCTTGACCAGAACACTCAAAGTTCTGAGGGAGCAAGATTACAGTTACACAGGTTCTATGTTACACTTTCTTTTAGCAAACTTTAACTCTTCAAAAAAGGAAAATTAAACAGGTGAGCACAATATGGTTAATAAAAAAGAAGCTCTTAAAAGTTCGTACAAAGTCAGCAGGGCAGTGACTCACCTTGTCGTTGGGCGTACCGCTAAAGAAGACGTCCTCCGCGATAGAGGATGGAGACAGGGATGAGGAAGAGCTGGTCGCGGAGATCGTTCGGTTTGACAGAGCGCATGGCTTGTACTCTGAGCCTGCAAAAGACGAGGTGCATCAGCGTGACTGAAACCAGATTCATGGATCCCACATGTTCCAGGACGCAGAAGACAGCAGAAGGCCGTTTGGTTCAGCTTCGATCCTGATGACCTCTCTTTGTTGAACAGGAGAACCTTCTGCAATTTAAGTTTGTGCAACCGTGTGGGCCACAGAATACACTGTACAGAACAAAAATCACCAAGCTGTACATCACGGTACCTTGGCACGACCATCACTTTATTTACAGGGCATCAATAAAGTTGTGTTGAAAAACCTTTAATTTACACACATATGTTTACCTTATTAATGATGATAATTGGCCGGTAACAAAAGATAGTGATCATTTTATTACGGTTTGGAATACATACGTCCAACTATTGTCTTATAAACCCACACAATCTCCACACACCTTATCTCTTGTTAGACCCGGTATCACAACAAACTAGCAAATCAACGCAAGAATTAATTGAAAGTAGAAGCGCCTGTAGCAAGGCACCCAAAACGTAAACATTCATTATTCAGTAACGCGGAAGTACCAGTTTACTTAACAGGTGTTCTCGCTATCTGCTGTTTATTATAGGAAATGAGCGCACAGCGGTGAACTCTTTCGGGGCGTGGCTGGGGTGGGGCGTGGCTGGGGTGGGGCGGGGCGGGGCCGGGGCGGGGGCGGTTCGCACACACCCCCGGTGCACGCTGGTTGTCACCGCAGCATTTAACGTTTGCTAGACCTGGGTGTTTACTCGTTAAAAAGATATATGTATTCACATAACATGTATTTATTAAGCTATACATCACCTGCTCGCACTATTGTCATTGTATAATTTAGAGGCCCGAGTGTCTTCCAAAACCCAAATGACTTGTAGAAATACTTGAGAAAAGCGGTGTATACCCGTCAGTACTATGAGTGGTGTTATGTAAGAGACAAGACCGAGTAGGACGAGTCCAGCCCCGGGGAGGTTCCTCCTGTCGGGAACACCGTGATGTTCAGAACCCTGAGGAAGACATAAACCAGACTCACGGCAGCCACACGCCGGGAACACACTCCTTCAAACGAGCCAAAGCTCGGTTTAAACAGTACACGGTAGACCACAGTAGCTGTTTTCATAAGTAAATCGCAGAGGGCTGCAGACGACGACGGTGTCCCACAGGGAGTGTGTACCCACATCACACTGTAAACCTGCCGCCATGACGGCTGGGATGATCCAATATCCTTTTATGGTTATCCTGCCACCATACGTCGTGAACGGCTAAACCAAAAGGCGCCACACAGTTTGCATGCGCTTACTTGTTGAGACGTATATTTATTTAGTATCGGGTATGATCGTGAGTTTTGCTAAATGAGATCACACATCACTGTGTGACACTGACACATCAGAGTCCACAGAAAGTGGATCTACAGCTGTGGCCATCTGATTGTTTCACACGCTATTGTCACATCCTCTCGAAGGAGGTTTAATTGAGTTAATATCCAGTTATATATATATTATATATATATATTAGTAAGTGGACTATAACAACCACAACAGCGCGTGAGTGGAAACCTCTGCACTCCACACCGCTATATTCAAAGTAGCCACGCGCCCGCTGCACGCGACCTACACGCAGAAACACCTGTTTACAACCCGCACGCGCGTGCACACGCTGCAGCATGTTGTTGGGTCGTGGCTGATGCACAACCATAGACTCCGATATACACGGCGATATACAGACATAATGCAAGTAAAGTCTCGAACCGACCGCGTCGATTAAGCTTCGCTCATTTAGAACAAACTGCATTTGTGCGAAAAAAACTACAGCTCGTTTCTAAAGACAGTATGTTGTCTAGAGAATATTATGTTCACATGACTTATACTGTAAAGTCTTAAAAAACTTTTAAGTATCCAACACTCCAGAAAGTCCAGAAAGTATTAATGTGTAGAGTTACTAAGCAAGAAACAGTAATACATTAAATAAAATCAAGAGACTCCTGTTGACAGCTGTTAGGATGTAACTTAAATGAAATTATATCCTCAAATGAAATAAAAATACATCCTCAGGAAAACCAAGATAGGCCACTCAAAGCAGTGGAGAAAATCGGTTGGTTCTACCTCTTTTGAAGGACCATCGTTTCATCCAGAACTTGGAGAAAGAGGGCCAGGAGTTGTTGAGGGGATAGTCAGCCATTGGTGGGGGAACCTACAGAGAGCGCGTGCAAGCAGGAGACGGGGAACCGGACAGCACCGCAGGCAGCTCGGAGTAGGGATGCAGCCGGGGACTGAGTGAACATACGGTCCAAACCAGAGGTAGACAAACTCAAGAGGGCTGAGCACTACTGATGGTGGGGGGTGGGGGGGGCAGCAAATGGGTTTGAAAGAGAATAAGAGAGGGGGGGAGAGAGAGAGAGGAGGAGGAAGAGAAGTGGGGGCCAGCAGCTATTCGGGATGTAGAAAAATGATGCATAATAAAGAGCAGGGAAGAGAGGGGAAGAAGAGCCGGCGTTTGGACCTGCAATGACAGAATGAGGCCGGGGATGAAGAATTTCAGAGAAAACCAATTTGGCTCGAGAGAAAAGTGCAACTCGGTGGCCGAGCCGTCAGTGCACCGTACGAACCCAAAATAGCCCGATTGCTGATCCTGTTCATTAAATCCTTCAAGAGCTCATGTAAGTGGAGCCGAAAGATGCTCGTCTTCAACATCAGCGCTGGAAACCAAAAGTGAAGGTTCCACTAGATAAACAACGAACGGAAGCAGATGTGGCACAAGAGCAACACGGTACAGTAAACCTGCTCCGCTCCACACGCCAGAGACCAACCGGGCTGAGATCTTCACGACGAGGGCCACAGCTGTGTGTCAAAGGTGCGCTGCTAAGACTGTACTTGACTACCCAAGCAACACACTGTGCCTGTGCGGTTCTCTAATCTTTGTCAACAGAACGTGAAGCGGCAATTAGGGCAAACAAGACCATTTCTGTTCTGTTCATCAGAGACGGGTCCAATATGTAATAAATCATAACAAATCATGCACACAGATTGATCACATGACATGATGGTCCACAAAACAACAATGTCCAGAAGAAACAAGGTCACAAAGCAAGCTTGTACACCTGATTAAACGCGAAACACTCACCTTTTGACCTTTCTTCAAGTAGATTCACATGAAGTAATCCAGAGGGCCATTTTTCAAAAACACATGAACTTCAGATGGAGCGAGTCCTGGACTCAGAGGAGGCCCGCGCTACAACCCTGTCTGCTGCCATCTGCGGAGTGAAGATTGGTCAGCAGAGCACGTCAGCTACATTCAGGTTCCTCCACCAGCTTCCGTCCCCCCCCCCACCCCCCACCCCCCACCGAGCAGCACAGTCACAAACGGCACCCTCATCCCTCAGCAAAGCAAAAACGAAACCCACCTGCTACGCTCCATTGGCCACAGTGACAGAGAGACGCTGCCGCTCCCCACAGGTGCAACGAGGAGGCGCTCACAGCTCCCCGCGCACGCCGTCCCTCCTCAGGGTGCCCGGTGCCACGCGGCGGCGAGAAAACCATCAGTGAGTGGGACTCGCTGGGAATAAGTGTGGCGAAGTGGCTCTTCTTAAGAGAAGGACTGTAAGCTGCTTGCAAGCATGTGCTCCGTTACCACTGCAGATTGCAAAGAGGAAATCGGTGGCTTCTACCCGTTCCTGTATATGGTTTAGCAGCTCATCTCTTCTGTAGCAGCCAGCAGAAGAGGGAGAAGTGCGAGCGAGGGGGTAAAATCTTCTTATGTCATCATTCACTCAAGAACGGGAGGTTTCTCCTTAATGGGTTTTTTGCCCAGGCATTTTAAAGTTTGCTACATTTCAGAAAGGGCTGAAACACAAGACCACAAGCACACGCCAGCTACAGTGCAGATATGACACAGCGCATCGTGAGAATGACCTGAGAAAATACGAATTAGGAAGTGGTGCAATACCAGCATGACACACACAGGGTGCAACCGTTTGTAAAAGATGAACGTTGTGCCTACTGGTTGGCCCACCGAGGGACCTGGACATGTAGATCTAAGACCGAAAGCAGTAACCTACCTGCAGAAATAAAACACAACCACAAACCACTTTCTCCAATAGGTTTTTTTTTATTCATAATCTTTTATATAAACAGTTAATTGTTGAATAATTTACACACAGCAAGATTTATTTTCATATCATTCTTCTGTACATCACTGCTTGGCTCTCCTCGAAAAAACTAAATTGTCGATTGGTTCTAGCTAATCATGGCACCTTTTGATCCTATACATGAATTTTTTTTTTCTTTTTTTCTGGAGGATGTGATTGTAGCCGTTTTATACACACACACATGCACACACAGCAGTGTGCATGCGATGCGATGGTGATGGCACAACTTAGAACCCAATGAGAGTGGTGATGTTTCTGTGGTAGTGTGTGGGCAGAAAAAACCCGACGTGCATGTGTTCACCAGTGTCACAGAGTAACACATGATGCATATCTCGTACATCAGTACATCATCGCAATATAGGGCACAGACAAAAGAGAGGAAACAGACCAACAGCATTCAAAGGAGTGTGACGTGTGCTGAGAAACTGGAGTCTAGATAACAGGCAGTGGGGTCGTCTCCCCACGCCACCCCACTACAACTGGAGGACAAACCAGGGGTCAGCGTCACCATGCATCACAACTCCGCGACCCAGTACCAAACACTCCAGTCCAACACGTGCACCAAAGTTACCTGTGTGTAAACAATGTTTGCGTCAGGCGGGGTTGTTTTGTCTTGAGATGTGACTCAGAAGTGAAGTGACATGCAGTCTGTGTTCTGCAAGCTGGACTCGGCAACACGCTTACCGGTTCAACTGGCCAAGTTTTGATATCTACAGGACATAACTGCAGATTATCATGGCAGCAACGTCCTCTGTGAAACTGCAGTGGTCGCTTCAAACATTCATTTTGTTGGTTACCTTTGTGTATTTGTCGAGTAGAGAATATTGTTTTCATATCGAACAAACCAAATATCACGCAGGGTGGGCGGGTGAGGGAGAATGATGACCATGTGACTCATGTGATTCTTGTGGATGGCAAATAAGTGGCTGTACATGAAAATGAGAAACGACGGCGATGGCAGACGAGCACGGGGTGAGACCACGCGAGTCACACTCGAGACCTCACACATCCAGACCAAAGTGCTGCTCCATGTCAAAACCACAGCACACTTTCCACTCCAAAAAAAGTTATATACACCAGTAAGGCAAATCTCAATGTACAAGAATAGCAAAAGTTTACAGTCAGAAAAGTATTTTAAATTTGCCCTCCTTGTTTTGGCTAAAAAAATAGAAACGAACATCTCTAAATGTAATACTTTTTTCTTTTAAAACAATAAAATACACACAATGCCTCGTCGTCAGCCTGTGATGCACTGCTAGCTTGCTTTTTTCTCTTTTTAAAGTTGAATTTATGTAAATTAAGTGCTTTGTGTTTTGTGGGGAACCTGTTGCTATTTACAGTACACTAGAGTGATCATTCCTTTTCTATAAATAGTACGTGATACAAAAAATCCACACGTTCCCCAGTTTTCTCTTGCAAAAAGACTATTTCAGTAAATCTGCTGGGGACTATATAAAGAAGCCATAGAGTTGATGGCAAAACGACACTCGCTTGGCTGGGCTGATACCTCAGACACTCAAAGCAAGCCACGGCAATTCCAAGCAGAGACAAGTTCAGCTTCTTAAAAAACAAACAAAAGAAAACATGAATATCATTCACATATACCAATACAGTAATATTGAGCCAAGCAGAAAAAAAAATGCTTTAACCTCTAGTTCGCCCTTTATCTCACACAAATAAAACATGAAAGTCTGTTGAGTCTGTAAGGTGGGTTAATACTCTGGGACGTTTGACACCACGGTCACCTCCACCGTGGCTGAGGGGAACTCTCTGGTCCAGGAAGTCCGATGGCTGGGTTTGGTTTGAAAAATGCTCAAGTTCATGCAAGGCACTATGGGACAGCAGGGCTCTGGCTACATTATCTGCCCTGCTTTTCACTTACATCTGGCGTCCATGAGAGGGAGCTCACCATGTTCTCCAGCATGAAGAGGCAGAGAGCAAACCCTGTCTCCCAACCCCCCCCCAACCCCCAGCCCATGCCTCCCTGAGAATTCTGTGATCCGAGATTTTCAATTTACAAAACAACAGAAATTCATTTTTATTTTTTTGGCACACAGGATTGTCCTAGACGAGCTCGTTTAGATCACCCATGCACTGGGGGAGGCATGCACGCTTAATATTCCCCAATCCCAACAAAAACGTTAGCAACAGTTCTCAATTTTCACAGTAAGAAAAAAAATACACTTGATGTATATGAAAAGCAAAGGATAAAATGTCATCAAAATTACACTGGGGAGAACAGAGGGAAGCTAGGGTTCAATCTTGACATCAACAGGTGTGTTGTGGGGGGGCTGCACATTATTGAGTATTGGGTCCACTTAAATACAAGAAACTAATTGACAAGAAATACAACCTGAGCAAACCAATTTTTATGATTTGTTTAGGGTTGTTTAACATATATTAGGCGTTATATAAATAAGATCAACATTACCGCTAATTTACATAAGACTGCTTACACTGACGGGAAAATCGTCTGTTGATCACTGTTATGAGAACAGCTCTCTCTCCACCTTTCCTTGCCTAAACTCTATTAAGGGTACCATTTGAAAGAAGAATGTTAACTGATCGATAGCTTTTCAGAAAACTGGCAGCTGACCACCAAACTTCAAAAGAGACGTCCTCTGCCTTCAGGGTCCACTCTAAACCCCCCGGCCTACAGCAGTAAGCTGATTCAAGAACAGTAGGGAACAAAGGGCTTAAAATCCAGAAAAAGACCCGACTACAGCACGGAGCCGGAGGCAAGAAGTTACACAAATTCGCCTGAATGGACTGCAAACAGTGTAAATACATGTTCTGTGTTTTTTGTGTGTTTAACAGCAAGGTCATAGGGAGTTTTGCGATTAATTCATCGTCACGCAGGGATACATAATCATGGATTTCAGGTCCCATTTTCATGGCTAAGGGGATCAATGTGGACAGACCAAAGATGAAAATCAGTGGAACTTTATGATTAACCATATCTTCATTTGTGCTTTTCTTCCCCTGCAAAACATCTTTAATAAATACATAAATAAATAGAATCTATCAGAGTCCAGGGTGTCCTAAATATTAAGAGTTTGGAATTATGAGGACCTCTAGTCAAAGCATGTGACAAAGTCCCTCCAACCGACGTGGTTGAGGATGATTAGAACAACTTTCTTGAATGTCATTAGTGAAATAATGGGCACTGGAGAGAGACACACACAGCTCTGCAATATTGTTAAAAAAATACTGAGGTAGACTGTGTCCGAACATAAAAGAAATTACCATTACTATACAGACTGCCTGTTAAAGTCATTCATCCTGTATCTCTCTCTGTGGTAGGACATAAGAGGGCGTAGGGGACCCAGATTTACCCGCCTTTAATAGTGAGGGGAAAAAAAGTGATAAAAGCTAGCAGGGTTTTATACGTTAATGACTATAATGAAATAAAATATCTGCCATTTTAAAGATATGGTAGAAAATTGCATACAGCAAGAGGAATTTCATGAGCATTTCACCCTCATAATGTTCATTATTTCTTAGATGTCAGAAGTAGCCGGTGACACTGAGAAAAGTAAACATGGTCTGGGAACCAAGATTTTGTAGAGTTAACTGGTGATATTAGGAGCTAAAGTATAAAGCCAACTGCACCAGTGGGTGGTACTGGCTAAGCTTAAAGGGAGAGTTGAGCCAAATATGCTAAAACTGATAATGAATGAAAGCTAGCCTAGTAATGCTAACTGCTGGGTTTTCAGTCTTGCTAGCTTCGTGTTAGCAATTAGGACGCTTCCTGAACCTGGTAATGTAATTCACCATCAGCAATACTAGCATGTTTGGCTAATCTTTGCTGATTCCTGATACATCATTCTCTTTCCCAACACTAATAAATTGCATGTTCACCAATAAACAATACAAACCCGTGTCTAGAATTACCTAAATACTGTTGGACAGCAGTGAACAGACAGGAGCTAAAGTGTGGCCTGCTCTCGATCAGCTTGCCTCAGACTGCATGAAAAAGACACAACACAGGGGCTGGAACACATACTTTAAACCTCAATAAGGCTGTGAAAAACAAGCGAAAATGAAAGCCAGAACTGTTATGACAAGGGAAAATAATTAATAAATGAATCTGTGGTTCTGGTAACTCAGGCACTGTCATCTAGACACACATGCAGAAGTGATGTCACTTCCCCTGAGGGCCTTCACTGTTCCTGTATTTGGCAAGATAGTTAAGCCCACAGTCTAGTCTATCGTACGGAGACAAACTTCTCAAAATGATCATTTAGTTACCAGACAAAGCGATTACCACACCAAGCAACATGCTGTGAAGACGTTGGGTTTAGTTGGGAAATCCGGAGAGAGCACAGTGGAATGTTTTCATCTCTACCAAGTGGTCTAGCTAAACCGCATCATACGATGTATTAGTTATATCCAGCCCCGTGACACACGCACAGTCTTCAGAGATGGTGTCCCACTAGCCTGGCCCTTCTAGAAGCTCACCATTGGCTTCCAGTTTGGATCAGCTGGTGAGGTGCAATCTTATGAACACAGTGATGGAGTTTCTAAGCCCAGGTGAGAGAGGACTCAGCTCTGTGAGAAATAAGTTCATGGCTACACTTAAGAATTCAGTGTTTCTTGCTCCTACTAAACAAACAACTACATGCTTTGTGATCCAACTTCCCGAGCTCTCTGGGCATCGCACTCTTGACAGCATTACCTTGGAACTATTGAAAACTTTCCAAAAGGTGTTCAGTTAACCCTCAGATAAATCTAACAGAGAAACCCAGAGAGACCTGGTTCATCTCGTCAGCCAGCTCAGATCATCCGTAACTCCATATACAGAAATTCACCAAGGATATATGAGGATATTCACAGAGGAGGAGACCTCACGTTAGAACCGGTGACTCCCTCCTCTCACTGTTCACTCCGTTTCTCTCTCTGCCCAAATTAGCGCCCCCCAGCTGATCATGCTGTCAAAAGTACTTAATTTGAAAAGATTGTTTGTATTGGGTGTGTGAACTTTTAAAATAAAAATAAAAACAAAGCAAACACTGTAACTGCAGAAAAAATATATATCAGATGAAGACATTAGAAAAAAAATAACTATGTACAAAAATTCAACGTTGCATGTATTATATATAAAATATTGACACCCATATATATATATATATATATATATATATATATATATATAGATATCTCCACTATATATGAAAGCAGCAGCTTTTGGTCAGTCTGAGGAGCAGATTTGTCCAATCCATAACTGTTTAAATATCCTTCAGTCATAAAAAAAAGGATCCAAGTAAAAACTGAGAGAACTGAGAAGTAAAGGGAAGTAAATAAATTACTCATTCACCAAACACCAGACCCAGTGGCGTAAAGTCAGGAATTCTCAGAGAGAAACCCACGCGCTGCCTCCACTCAGCAATGCCGTTTGTTCTTAGCAGAGAGCGCGCGCCGTCGCTCGGATCCGACCCGTTACAGTCAGCGCTCGGGACACACAGACAGGTACTCGCAGACACTTATCTTTGTTTTGCAGGCCACTAGCAAAAAAAGGCCACGATCTGAAAAGGTTTTTCACTTTAAAAAAATAAAGAGCCGTGGAAGAATCCTCGGGGTAGGCGGGGCTATGAGAGGAGAACTCTGGGAAGGGCAGCTGGGGAAGGCGGGGCTATGAGAGGAGAACTCTGGGAAGGGCAGCTGTGGAAGGCGGGGCTATGAGAGGAGAACTCTGGGAAGGGCAGCTGTGGAAGGCGGGGCTATGAGAAGAGAACTCTGGGAAGGGGAGACGCAGCAGCTTTTGCTCATCAGAGGTTCATATTCACAGTTTTGATTTAGATTTTTTTCTCCATCAATCAGGAAACTTGGCAAAAGAGAAATAAAACAAAGGAGACGACGAAAGCAGGCAGCAGTCTGGATCTCGGGAGAAAATGTCTGAATCCAGAACGCCGCACCTTGGCAGCGGGAAGGAAGTCACAAAGAATAAAAGAAAGAAAAAAAAAAAGACGACCTGAGATTTGTGTTTTAAGGGCCTCTGCACAGACAGCATGATAAAAAGAAAACAAAACGATGCAAAAAGCCGAAACATGAGGAAACGTTATGACGGGCTCGATCTGGGCAAAGACAGGATTCGCCCGTTTTTCTTGCCGCCGTTCATGTGTGTGTAGGGCACGTGCTCCTCATAGCTGCCCCGCAGGCCCAGGGAGGGGCCGCTGTCTCTGCTAAAGCTGTCCTCCCTCTGTGAGTAAGATGAGGGGTCCAGTGGTATACTCTCCATGTTCTCGAAGTCCATGTCGAATTCCTCGCTCTCCGGGGGTTTGTTCTCCTCGCTGTAGAAGAAGGAGACCTCCTGGAAGGAGGGGTGGAGGTCTTCCTTAAGCATCTCGATGATCTCGTTGAACGTGGGCCGCATCTTCGGGTTGTACTGCCAGCACATCTGCATCAGGCTGTGTCTGTGACGAGAAGAAAGGGTTTCATTCAGAGTCCGTTTCACTCCAATTGTTGAACATATTGTGAATAAACACTAATAAAGACAGTTAGCTTAAAAATTCAACAATGGCCATGCCAAAAATAAATACAAATGTGTGAAAGGCAGTGAATATTCTAGAAACTAAAAAAGACACACTTGTTTAGAAGACCAACCCAACCTCTACTGTTGGGTGGGTGTGCTCAGGTCTTGAGGATACACACGAGATGCTGCACATGCTAATTTTGCTTCAGCATTTAAGGAAACCTACATTCTCTCGGCACAACTTTCCGGCCGCTCCAGGTATCCCCCGTCCATGACGAACTTCAAGACCTGCTCGTTGGACAGACCTTGGTACGGCTGCTCGGCTAACGTACTGATCTCCCAAAGCACCACGCCGAATGACCTGGAAAATACACGCAGGCCACACAGCCTTAATTAGTTGACTTTAAAAAAAAAAACAACAACCGTTCCAACATCTTGGAACTGTACAAAGTTTAGTGGTGTGAATGGTGTTAGCAGCATTTCTAAAATTCTTTGGTGTGAAAGGGTCAAACTGGCTGCCGTGAGCAAGTGACTGACCAGCAGTCTGAGTGAGCCGTGAACACGCCGTCCTTCAGCGACTCGGGTGCCATCCACCGGACAGGAAGCAACCCCTTGCCTCCTTTGCGATAATAATCCGTCTCATAAATGTCACGAGTCATGCCGAAATCTGCAACAAAGGCATTAAAAGATGCATCAGACACCACACAAACTGGAAGCTATTTTCTGGTGACATGAAAACGCATGTCACGATAAATTACAATAATCCCATGGACAAGTTATTCTGACTCATGTTTAGGACCGTCATGAATGAATTGTGAATATCTGTATCGGGAACGCAGTGTGAAGCTCTGCTGTACCTCCGATCTTCACCGTGAGATCTTCAGCTACCATGCAGTTCCTGGCAGCCAGGTCCCTGTGCACAAACTTCTTGGCATTGAGGTAGGCCATACCATCAGCAATCTCTGCTGCCATCTGGATCATCTCCTTCAGGGTAGGTGGAGGTCGCCCGGGGTTATTCTAAAACAGGGAGGTGGAGCAGTGGTTAGAGCCACACCCTGCAACTACTGCGTCACTGTACAAAGTCTGCAAAATGTCACCTCAGCATCTGGTCTGAGGGAACGCAAGTAGCTCTTCAGGTCTCCATGGGTCATCAGCTCCATGACTACCAGGGTGGGCTGTCCCTTGGACACCACCCCCAGCAGACGCACCTGGACATACAAATGTAAAAGTGATGCGGACGCCAGAGGATTCCTGCACAATACTGCATGAATTGCACAATAACTTCAAAACCCATCCGGTCAAGACCCTCTAGCGCCCTGCAGCATCTCACCAGTAAATAAATTCAGTAGATTTCTCTTCATTGCCTAAAACCAAGTCTGATACAAATCTGTCGTATCAGAAGTAGTGATTTGACCAGTATACACAAGAATACGTATTGAAGGACATTTAGCGTTCAGTTGTCAGGAGGGTGCTGCACACACCACGTGGTGGCAGCTGAAGGCCTTCATGACGGAGGCTTCGTTGAGGAACTCTATTCTCTCCCGCAGGCTGGCCGATTCGTTGACCGTCTTCACAGCCACGCGCGTGTCCGGCTCGCCCTTTACGATATCCTTAGCGATGCCCTCGTACACCATGCCGAAAGAGCCCTGGCCCAACTCTCGCATAACAGCGATCTTCTCGCGAGCCACTTCCCAGTCATCAGCAACATACACTGCACAGGAGAACACACACACACACACACACACACACACACACACACACACACACGCACACACAATCTAATATTTAGTATCGATGCAAGGTATTTTCATTAACTTTAGTTAATAATAATGTAACAAAGCAATGTTGTGTGTAACCCAATCCTAACTATAATCTTAACCATAGTAACCAAAAGGCAGTCCTTAAAGTCTTTTAGATAAGGGCTGCTTTTGGGTGGTGTAGAAGTCCACACGGTGTCAAAGTGTTTCATGTATTCCAACATGGCTACACAGTCCCCACAAAGGACTCAACAAAATCCGCCCCCACCCTCCTGCTCTAGGTGAGGTGTTCTGGGTCGGGTCCGAGACCTTCTGCAGCATGTGTGTGGTCTGCTGAAGCTTTTGGCTACAGTGGCTGAGCCTTACCGTCGTTGGCGCTTAAGTACTCTGGGTTTGAGGAAGCTATGAGAGGTCCGGTGGGTCCCTCAGTTTGCCTGCAGAGAGGGAAGAGTGTCACCAATGGCCGAGAGACTCCGAGAAGCAGGAGGGGACACAGAGAGAGAGAGAGAGAGAGACATACTTCTTCCTGAGCACCACAAAGGCTCCACCTCCGATGAAGAGCAGGATGATGATGATGATGACTGGTCCGATGATGATTTTTAAGTTCATATAATCTGGAGCACAGAGAATCAGTCAGACAATGAATCAATACAGAGGCAGTGCTAAGAATACTGAAAGGCTGTATTTCAAATGTATACTCAAAAACGAAGCACATGTAGCCTTTAGAAAAATGTATTTCAGCATGCGACATGGGGGGGGAGGGCGTGGTTCCATGCACAAACTCACTGTCTGACATGTAGAAGTGTATGGGCTCGGTCCAGGACCCGTTGCCCGCCAGGGAGGTGGCTCGGACCCGGACGCTGTAATTCCCAGGATGCCCCACTCTCAGTCGGCACCCACCGGTCTTTTCGTAGCTGATCCGAGACACACAGTGATGCAGCTCCTGCATTCAGACACGTAACTGTTACATGGCCTCAATTACACCCGGAGAGTAAATATGCAAGTAGTTTAATCAATATGGCAAATGACGCAGTCATCAGGCAGAAGCAGTGAAGGCCAGCATACACAGAACGGCCACACACAGATTGAGTATTTTTTAATTACCTCATTGTCAGAGACACGACGATAGTTGATCTCATACAGGATGATCATACCGTTGGGGGCTTTTGGCTCCGCCCACCTGATGTAGACAAACTCAGGCTCTTCTGGCAGGATCTCATAGGCCACTTTCTCTACGATGTTATCGGCTTTTTCTAGACAAACCAAACAACGTACATATGAACAGCTGGCAAATATACTAATTAACATCAGCATCTATTGACCAACAGAACTGGCTCAAATTATGCTCAAATTACAATATAAAAAACACTTTGTCTCGAGTGAGACTAGTATAAGTATCATAACCCAAAAGACCCCACAGATGATGAAGGCAGCGTCAGAATGGATGACTCCATCTGTGGGCCAGGTCAGGAGGTGTGGTCAGGGGGTGTGGTCTGGAGGTGTGGTCAGGGGGTGTGGTCAGGACTGCACATGCCACTGGTTTGTAGTTTCCCTTCTCTAACTCAACTTACTCAGCTCATCAAAGACATCTACCTGATAATTCCACTTACCTGAACCAGGTGTGTTAGAGGATCACACACCTTAGATCTGTTTTAATTAATCTCTCAATTAACTCACTGAAAAATGAGCACCCTGAGCGCAGGGTGAGACTGGCAGCTCAGGTGAGACACTCACCCTCCGGCATGGTGCGGGCGCTGACGTAGGTGGCCATGCTACAGTAGGTGAGGTCTGAAGGGTGGTTGCAGGCCTGGATCTCAATCTGGTAGCTGGTGAAGTGGTGCAAGTGGGAGATGACGATGGACTCCTTGGAGCTGACCGTCAGCACCAGCTTGCTCTTCTCCTCCTCCGGCCCCAGGGTAGGGGCGGAGATGAAGGGCCAGGTGGGGGGCGTGGCCGGCATGGCCAGCTGGGTGGAGTTGGCCACACCCAGGGATCGACGACGACGGGAGGGTCTAAGGGGAGGGAGGGTGAGGGGTAAAACAGGGGATAGCCATTTTATTTATTAACATCGCACCTTCCACAATCCCAAAAATACTGTTGAAAAACGAAGGTCTTCAGACCAAATGTAAGAATGGAAAGACTTTTGCAGAGAATGGGGTATAGAAACAGCACAGTATAGGTGCCATAGCTCTGAAAGATCTGCCACCCACAGAAGACAGAGTTTCTGGAGGACCTGAGAGAACGAGGTTGTTCGAGCTCTCTAAGAGAAGCTAGGACCAGTCCATGATGAGCGGTGAACGCTGTGAGAACGCAACTCCAACTCGTTAGCGAAGCGGCTGTTGTGAACAGACACGTTGCACCAAATCACTTGAGCTAAATGGTTTAAAGAAGGAGAAGAAAGAACACAAGCTAGGTGGACGTCTCCAGCCTGCAGTGTGTGGTGTTCCAGACACCCCGTCCTTTAAAGGAGGCTAACACACTTCCACAGCTAACAGCTAAGCAGCCAAGGTCAGGACATCAGACTTTTTTTGCAATGTACCAAGTGCCACTCCAGTCCTCAGCACAGCGGTCATGCTCAGAACGCTCACTAGCATCACAGAACGATTAAGTAAGAGATTAGCTTCCTCTGGTCTGGCTGACCTTTGTTTAATAACTGCCGGCTGACCTTTTATACAAGCACACCGTAACATCATCAGTCATCACTGGTGCACACCAGTAGATGGCGCCACACCGACGACCCTTAAATCATCAATGTTTGTTCATCAAATGTCCAATAGAGGGCTCCCTCAACCATTTAACCATCAGCTGCTGGGCAATATTGGCTGTGAAATTGCTGATGTCACAAATGTAGTAAACGGCCGACTGGACCCTCAGTTAAAGGACACTGGTCACCTTGGTCACTCATTAAAGGGCCGTCGGGTCTCGGCACAAGTCGCAGCTCACAGCAGACAGTCATTGCTGTTTTTCTGCACATCAGGCAGAAACAAGGAGAACAAGAAAACCAGGAAGGCAAAACAAACAAACAAACAAACAAACAAACAAACGAGCCAGCCAGCCCCCCCCCCCCCCCCCCCCCAGGAACAGCCCTCTTGGACTGAAGTGGTGCGTACATCCAGGTGCTTCATTTCCACCTACACCCTGAGAGGCACGTGCTATGCTAGCTGTCCAGCAGGGGGCAGGCCGGTCAAGGGGAGACACCCAGCCCCTCCGCTGGGGCCAGTCCAGCAGGGGACCCTGGACAGACGTGCACATGCACAGCTCACAGGAAGCTGCCTGCACCAATACTGGGGGGGGTTCATGCAGATTTGTTGGGTCATTTCTGTAACTTTTTTTTTGCCCCCATCCCCGTCTCTGATGTAACCAAGGCATGCCGTTACCAAGGCAACGCAGAAGCCTTGGAAACTGCCACATCACTCTTCGATCCCCCTCCCCCACCCAAACCCCGCCCACACCATCATTACAAGGGAGTCCTCAAGTCTGAAAGTTGCACTACGAGAAACCTTCTTACGCCGCGCTACCGTGGTTACCTACCGACAGCTTTTCCCACGTAAAACCTTCACACAAGGCTTAGAGCGTTTTCCTCACGTCAGCACACGCTCGCTGACAGACAGACACCCTCATCCCGTCAATGGCGCCACGGTGGGAACTCGGACAGACACAGGCGGCTTCCTGCGGCTCGGTGGGAGCAGAACGTGCTGACGTCAGCCGCACGCGTTCGTTTAGAGAAGCTCTCCGGGGCGGTGGCTAGCCGACGGGGCCTCTCTCTCGCTTTATTTCTCCCGTCTCCCTGTTCGCCCGTCTCTCTCTTATCCATTCCTGTCTCTCTCTCTCTCTCCCTCCTTTTCCTATCATCTCTCTGAGACACGGGTTCCTACAGCAGGAGGGCGTGGCAGGGGGGCGTGGCCAGAGGCTCAGGATAGTTGCGCTCACCACTTGAGCTCTGTCTTCCCACAAAACACCATCTCAGCTAGCCAGATACAGCACGAGCCAGAGCCCAGAGAAGATGGTGAATGAGTTCAACTTTACAGCAGTTCCCTTTCTGAACAGCACTTTGGACCTTATTTAGTGTAGTTAATGCCAGGAGTTTATTTACGTTAAATAAAATGAATTCATATAAATTCAAATGTCATGTTAGGCAAGGTCAGGTTTATCCAGGGTGGCCTTCTTACTTGGGCTCGAAGACCTCGTTGTGGATGTAGTTCTCGAAGGTCTTGCGGAACTCGGTCTCCTCCGCCTCCTTCTTCAGCTGGGTCTCCGTTTTGGGGCAGGCACAGCAGCTGCTCGGGTTCTGCTCCTCAGACTGGTTCCACCTCTCCTCCTCCTCCGTGCTGTAGTGGGTGGGGGCCCGCGACGGCAGCTTCATGCCTGTAGGGGGAGGCGAAGGACACCGTCTCGAGGCCGTTTGCACAAACGTGCGTATCGGATGAGGCGTTCTTCATCTTTTTAGCCAGGGCTCTGGATGAAGGTCGATAGGGGGTCGTGATGTCTGCTGTGTCGTGGGTAAGGCTCACATACGTAGGTTTGATCAAGAGCACTGATGAGTATCGGTAAGTCGGCATTAACGCCTCAAAAGTGCTCCTGCTCCACTGTGAAGGATGTAATCACAACCAAATATTTCTGCTGCTTTAAGAACTAGATAAGAACTAGACCTGGTGCTTCTTTATTACCCATAATACAATAGCAAGATGTGTGCATACAGTGTGTCATAATGTGTTAAATATCGATTAACACACCACACAAGTACAAAAGATCACCGAACTCTGGGGACCACGAGCCACGCGGGCCGGCTGGCAGGCTGAGGTCTTACCCTTCTGGCAATAGTCGAACTTGTAGAGCTCGCTGTCCTCGTCCTGTTTCTGGTAGGAAATGCGGTAGTGGGTGATGTTGCCGTTGGGGTCGGTGGGCGGCTTCCACTTCAGGATGATCTGGGATGAGGAGTTGGAGAAGGAGATGGGGTCCAGGGGCACAGACGGTCCTGCAAACCAGAGAGTGAACACAGCAGAGCAAACTGTGAGCAGACCACCTCCACCCAGCCTGGGATCACGGAATTACTTCTCCCCGTCTGTACAGGAAGGTTGATCAATAACATGTTTTTAAAAAATGTCCCCTGGAGTATGTAAATGTACACATTTATTCATTCGTTTGTTTATTTAAGAGGGATAACACAGATAAACAATGTTACATCACAGCAGAACAGCTCATTAGCATCTCCTATCCATGGTTTGGCCTTTTACGAGTTTGGCACAAAACCCCAGAGGTGAGGGGTTGGGCCGGCACCGGCGTGGGTGGGAGGTGAAGGCGGGGCTCACGTGTGGCGTTGGTGCGGACGTAGATAATCTCGCTCTTGGCCCCGTTGACCTGCTGCTCGTCGGAGACGGAGAGTTGCGTCTTCACCATGATGGCGTACTGGGTCCACGGCTTCAGAGGCATGAGGATGCAGCCCGGGTCAGTGGGCTTCTTTCCGTCAGTGGCTCGGTTGGGCGGTTCCACGTCTGTGATCACCCAGCTGTTCGAGCCGCACGCATCCTGCCCATCAAACTCGGTTACATTTTTATAAGGGCTGGAGGGAGGAGAGAGAGAGAATGAAAGAGTTAGACTACCACAGAGGAGGAAGGGTTTGCGGTTTTGTTTGGTTCGCACATGTGGAGAAATATCTAAACTGCAAAAGAGGGAGTGGTTCATGAAATCCATCCTCTTCTAGTGATTCAAATGTTCCATGTCTGAGGAGGCCAGTTTGGGTTCCCGGTCAGTATCACCTCGCCGTTCACCCCAAACATCTGAGTAAGTGGACACTCACGCTTCCTTGTAGAGGACCATGAAACCCAGCAGGTCTCTAAAGTCTGGAGGCCAGAACGGCTCCCACATGATGAGGATCTTCTTGGACAATGTGCGGATCTGGGTGAATCTGAGAAGCCGGTTTTCACCTGCCAGAAAAGGTCAGAACACAGCACCATTTCAGCTCAGGAGTCGCAGTACACAAACCTGAACTCCTGTTCGACCCTGAGAAACACTGACTGAAAACTCCATAACCTCCATCTGTTTAGTCATGAGACATTTTAAAAGTAAGAGCTCAACACAGGGTGGACCTTGCAATAAAAAATATATATATTATGGATACAAGGTATCTCTAAAAAAGGAACAACAATGACAGTGTCTAGCATGTCATGCGAAGGCCGGTGTTCTGACACTACCCCGTGGGAAAAAGCAGCATGGAAATTAATCTGGTGTTCTGCCTTAGACCGCAGTGCGTCGGCCATGAGTCTTACAGGAGGCTTGGTCTCCGTTGGTGCGAACGGCGATGTCGGTCTTGGTGTTGCGGTTCTTTGTCCCCGTCACCTCCTCCATCTTCTGGATCTCGGACAGACAGAGCTTGGCGTTGTAGTGGAAGAACAAGCGTCCCTGGAGGATGGTGAGGTTGTGCTGGGACCAGTCCCACAGCTGCCGCAGGTTCTGGTTGTCCAGGGCGTAGAAGGAGTAGTTTCTACCAACGACAACGGCACACAAACAAAACGAGTCCCGCCGTGTTCTCCCTGTCCGAGCTCTCAATGTTAAGGGTCGAACTACTCCATGATGATCTAAGCCTGTGATTGGTGCGCCGTGCCGGCTCCACCTACCCGACTTCCTGCGTCTCTCCCCGGATGAGGCGGAGCTTGCGGAGGAAGGAGAGGGAGACCAGGGCGTAGGCACGGCGGATGGTCAGGTAGCCGGAGATCTCCTCCAACTGACCCAGATTGGCCTCCAGTTCAGCTGCTATGTTATCTGAGGACCAGAGAGACTCGGTGAAGTCGATGATATGCAGAAGACATTTACATTTATGGCATTTGGCAGACGCCCTTATCCAGAGCGACTTACATTTTTATCTCATTTTTTATACAAGTGAGCAATTGAGGGTTAAGGGCCTTGCTCAGGGGCACCTCAGTCATGGCCTCAGGTCTGGGAATCGAACCCACAACCCTCCGGTCACAAGACCAGTTCTCTAACCACCAGACCATGACTGCCCAAGACACGCTGTGTACGTACAAACTAGCAACAGGACACTCCCATTACAAACTCCCTTAAATCCACTGGAAACTCTTATTATTATAATAAAAAAAACAGATGAGGTACGAAAGGCCTCTAGGATACTGTGGGACGAAGGTGTCACAGGCCCGTCTCTTAATGAGGAAGAGACTGCACAGAAAGCTTCCCCACTGAGAATCCCAACATTTACACCCCACTTTTCTTCCTGGCTGGAAAGGTACTCCACGGTGACGGCGTTAAGGAAGGGTGCATGCTGAACTCACTGCCTCCACGGATCTTAATGACCAGGCTGCCATTGAGGACGGTGCAGCCACGCAGGGCCTGGGCTGCAGTCACGGAGTCGATGGTCTGCACGCCCGTACACAGCTTGGGACAGAGCCCTGTGCAGGGGGTACAGTTGAGCCTGGAGCAGAAAGCACACGCACACACACACCCAAAGTTATTGATATCTAGCACAAGGGAAGCGTGTGTAGAGTCCCCACTCCATGTATACAAGAGAAACACAAATTCATGCATTAAGCTATGCTCTATACACTGCTTATTTTAACTATTACATTGAACAGCTCTCACACATCCACACAAACAGTCTTCTTATAGAGTTCTTCTAAACTAGGTAACTAAACTAAACTGGGTGTGGTTGTTTTTACCATTGTTTACCACTTCTCTCCGTCAGCGACGGCATGTAAACATGTCTCCACACTTCCTCTAATGCCAAACTTCACTTAGACTTTCACCTTGTTATATTAGCTTCTTCCTTTTTAAAACTTTTTTTTTACAGTTATTGTGGTGTAAAGGTTCCTCAAAGTACTTCATAAATTCAATAAATTGTTATTATAAGCATAGTATTATTACCATTACACAAACAGTGCCGTGTGTGCTGTTTGCACACTCAGTCACAATGCAAACGTGACCCAGACGAGGATGGTGAGGAACCTGCCCTGATACTGAACGCTAAAGCTATCAGGCTAACAGAGGACGAAAGGAAGCTTCCACACTGAAGGTATGACAAAAGGCAGCCCGTGAGACTGGCCCACTCCCCTACGACAGAACAGCTTGAGCCCGAAACAGGGCCCTGACTGGATTATTACTTCAAAACACAACACCACCACCACCACCACCACCACCACCACCACCACCACCTCAAACAAACCAATCAGGCTGAGGTTGCTGGGGGGGGAACCAGTGTGTGTCCAGAGCGTGAGAGAACGCTCTTAAAACATCGGAGAACAAACACCGCAGACCACTTTCACTTCTGTTCTCAGGTACCGTCTTGCATTAACAGAAATGGGAAGAATTATGGTCCCCAGCATGATGGCTATTACTGAACCTCTTTCAGGGGATTCAGTGGAAAAGTCTGAAAGATTAAATAATCAAGAAGCATCAACATAATGAATCCCTTTAGCTCCAAGGATCTGGATAATTCTCTCGCTTAATTTGATCATTCTTTAACAAAGCCATGGGCTTTTTGCAGAATTAAACCAGTGCGACAGGGATGTTAGTCAGCCCTCCTCCCAACGTACTAAAAGGCACTAGGGCGGCTGGGGACCTGACTAATATTCTTCCTTCACTCATTTATAGACTTAACAAATCTCCGAGAAGAAAGGAGCGATTCCTGCCTGGCACCTCCCTCACGCAGCGCTCACCACCACCGTTTCCTCTCCGCCCATCAGTCACTCTCTCCCTCTCTCTCTTTCCCCAGTTTCCCTCGCTCCATTCGCCTTTACCTCTCCCTCTCAATCGCTCTCTGTCCCTTCCTCCCCCTCCCACACCTCCTTCTCTGTAAGAGGGTGACGGGCAAAACAACAACAACAACAACAACAACAACAGTCCCCCGGGGAGCAGGCAGGGAGGTGTAGGGGGAGGGGAGGAGCAGACGGGGCTCCGGGGGGGTGTTGGAGGGCGGGGGTGTGTGGGTGTGTGGGAGGGGGTGTGGTCAGGTGCGGAGCGGCCGCGTTCGGTCTCCACGCCGACGCCGCTTATCTTCCTCCTCTCAGCAATTTAATAACAATAAAAATGGGGGTTGGGGAGGTGGGGGGGGGGGGGGGGGGGGGGAGTAAGCAGCCGAGGAGTCGTGGAAATGAGAGAGTCGGCGTTTCATTCACAAATGAGCTCCCTCTTTCCTTCCCTCCCTCAAAAGCACGTAATCCCGCTCTCCAATTCTCCATTTTCTTCGGTTTTGCTGCTGTGGTCCATTAGGAAGTTTAGGAATTATAAATTAGAATCAAGGCAAGTTGAAATACAAAATGTATGTTCTGTTCTGTCGTATGAAGGAAAACAGACAGAAAGAAAGAGAGAGAGAGAGAGAGAGAGAGAGAGAGAGAGAGAGAGAGAGAGAGAGAGAGAGAGAGAGAGAGAGAGAGAGAGAGAGAGAGAGAGAGAGAGAGAGATGCGTTTGTGGGGTGGGGTTGGGGGGCATGTTGTTGAAACGACTTATTAATGACCGACTGTAGCCCACAGGGCAGGCAAAGGTGGCGGGGCAGAAAAACAAGCAAATCATGCCAATTTCCGAGTTCTTGGAAGAGGGAAATCCAATCAAGCGCTCCAAACCTATGGACAGCAGCCCCGCCCCCTCCCGCCCAAGCCCCCGCCCACCAACCCCCCTCCCAAACACACAAGACAAAAGAGTGAGGAGGGGCGCTGTGATAGGCCCTTACAGCAGCTCCAGTGCCTGGGTTAACAAAGACGCCTATTGTCCTGTGGAGGGGGTGGGTCTCCAGCCCTGAACCCCCCCCAACACACACACACACACACACACACACACACACACACACACCATACCTTTCAGATGACCTAATTAGGTTCAATAACTTATAAGTAATATAATAAGCAATATAAAGGAATCTGTGTCACACAAGTGCCTGACAGGTCTGTAAATTCAAACAAGCAGGTCATAAACACAGAGTCACACGTGCCCCAACACCTGGTACGCAGGTGGAGTAGTGTGAGGCGGTGTGTGAGCGGTGTGAGGCGGTGTGTGAGCTGTGTGAGGCGGTGTGTGAGGCGGTGTGTGTGAGCGGTGTGAGGCGGTGTGTGAGCGGTGTGAGAGGCGGTGTGTGTGCTGTGTGAGGCGGTGTGTGAGCGGTGTGGGGCGGTGTGTGAGCGGTGTGGGGCGGTGTGTGAGCGGTGTGGGGCGGTGTGTGAGCGGTGTGAGGCGGTGTGTGTGAGCGGTGTGAGGCGGTGTGTGTGAGCGGTGTGAGGCGGTGTGTGAGCGGTGTGAGGCGGTGTGTGTGCGGTGTGTGAGCGGTGTGTGAGCGGGGCTACTCACGTGGAGTCCACGATGGTGAAGCCGGACGGACAGTCGGGGACGCAGGCCCCGTTGTGGATGACGTACTGGTGGCAGCTGCTGGTCTTCGCCAGCTTGCACTGGTTGTGGAGACTCTGGCAGAAGTCGAAGGAGACGCACCTCCACCCCTCGAAGGTGTAGTAGTCGGGCGGGCAGCGCTCCACGCACGTGTGATCGTGGAGGAAATGCTGACAGGCCAGACAGGCACTGGCGTTGGCCCCTTCCGAACAACCCCCCAAACACTGCTCATGGCAGCACTGGTTGTTGGGGGTGCAGGCCCGGTGCTTACACGCAGGAGAGCAGACTGAGAGAGGGAGAGAGAGAGAGAGAGAGAGAGAGAGAGAGAGAGAGAGAGAGAGAGAGAGAAAGAGAGAGAGAGAAAGAGAGAGAGAGAGAGAGAGATAAAGTTTCACTCTCGCATCAGGAAATTGTTTCAAGACATGTTTTCAAAATACAATAAAATATGGCCACCACCACTGGGGAAGCCATTACGGATTTTCTATTCTCCTCACAAAAGCCCAACACAAGGTTTCTGCTATTCAGTTTTAACAAAATTAAACCTCCTGCAAAAACAAATTAACGACACTGACCAAGCCACACTGAGCACCACTGCAGCACTGAGCACCATCAAACCACTTGGCTATATTATTTTGCCATATTCATTCCACCCCAATGGAATGAATACAAACATTTGTATTGTTTAAAGAAGATAAAGTGGACCTGGCTGATTCACCACCTCAAGCTGGAAGAACAGAAGAACCCAGCAGGCTAAAGACCCGTTTTCGTGTCAGCGGCGGTGGGGCAGGTGTCTGTGCACCACGGGCCACAGGCCACCAGAGAGGGCGTCTGCCTGCGCTGAACCACGCTCCGTTTGGGCCAACCGGGTGGCCGATTCTGGTGTGGAGTCTGACCGCGTGCCGCGCGGGGCAGCTGGGAGCTCGGCGGCATACACGCCGGACTTCATTAGTGTCATAAAAGCCACGGTCATGTGACGCGAGGATAAGCCCCCGCAAGAGAAAAACAACCTGGACCCCCTCTGGTTGTGTGAGCAGGCTGGGGCAGGCCGGAGCGCTGCCTGTCTGAAAAGAGAGAGAGGGGGGGGGGCGTGCGGGGGCAGCAAGAGGTAGAGGTGAGGGAGTTCAAGATGACTCGAGTCCGCACTGATTGGACGGCTGGACAGCGGAAGATTAGGGGGAGGGGGAGGGGGGGGTGCAGCGTCTGAGACAGCACAACCAGGCATGTCCACGAACCGTTTCCTGCCCAAAAGCTGCCACGGTAAACGGCTTCCCTCGCCCGTGAAGCGTCTCTTTATTCTCCGCCCGTCCTGCGTCGTTTTGCTAGGCAGTGCATGCAGCTCACGCCACACGCTTCCCCCCCCCCCCCCCCCCCCCCCACACACACACACACACACACACACACACACACACACACACACGCACACGCTAACAGACTCCCGATCCTGCACCACTCCGCCCCAGAGTTTTGCCACAGCCCGAGATCCGCCCTCACCCTTAACCAATGTGTTTGCTGTCCGTGGAAGGCAGCCATTCAACGTGCCTCTTCCAGTGCGGAGAGAGAGCCGCCCCTTCTTAACCCCTCGCATGCCGGCCTCGGCTGCGTGCTCCAGGAACACACCAGCGGGGGAAAAGCGAGAGCAGAGGAGAGATGAAGCTACTGAAGTGTACGACACTCCCGCTCACAGCGCACAGTGTTGCAGAACGCCACAACACACCCACCCTCCCACACACACCCAGTCTAAACCCCTGCACCACACAGATCTCCACACACCCAGTCTAAACCCCTGCACCACACAGATCTCCACACACCCAGTCTAAACCCCTGCACCACACAGATCTCCACACACCCAGTCTAAACCCCTGCACCACACAGATCTCCACACACCCAGTCTAAACCCCTGCACCACACAGATCTCCACACACCCAGTCTAAACCCCTGCACCACACAGATCTCCACACACCCAGTCTAAACCCCTGCACCACACAGATCTCCTCACACCCAGACTAAACCCCAGCATAGAGCAGATATCTTCTCAGGTGTCCTGCATTTACTTTTACCCTTTACTGCTCTGGTTGCGGGTTTCACAGGGGAAAGAAACGTCCTGCTCAGAAACCCCACTGAAGCCAGCAAAGCCATGTCAGCACCCAACATATCCTACTGCAAAATCATTTCACTGAAAACAACCAACCAAAAAAATAAATAAATAAAAGACGCACTGACACAAATGCCCACACACAGGCCCACCCACACACACACGCACACACTCCACCCACACACACACACACACACACTCCACCCACACACACACATGCACAAGGCCTTCCCACACATCCCCAGACGTGACTGTTAGATTCACTTTTGCTATATTAGCAAAGGGTTCAAGCTACAGATGATTTACTGTTAGACCGTGTGTCAGGTGAGCACAAGAGTGAGAGAGAGGAAGAGAGAGAAAGATGGACAACAACAAAACAGGTAAACAAGGAAGGAGCAGAGTGGTAGGGAAGTATTATTAGTATTAACTACAGGAAGCAATCAGTGAGTATAAAAATGGCTATTCCCAGATAACGCGGTGGAAACCGGGGCAGCCGCTGTCTGAGCGCTGTGTGTAAAAACGCCCAGCCGTCAGACGCACACAGACGCACCCCTGAAGGTTCCCCGTCCCACAGATCTGGAGCGGACGGCACCGGGGGCCTTCCAACTTACTGATAACACAGGAACAAGGCTCGTCCTACCAGGAAAAGGGAGACATGTCCAGGGATGAAGAAATCCAAGAGACATACAACATGTCAAAAACTCAGAAAGAAAAGACTGGAGCAACATGCTAATACTAAACAAACTACAGAAATTTTAATAAAGTGGGGAAAAAGGGTTTTGGAGAGAAACCGATGCTGTAAAGTAAAGCATCATTATTATATATGTGCAATATGCTGTATGGAAATAAAATAAGTGAATAAGTAAACTGTCAACAGCATATAGGCTTTAAACTCAGGAATCGTTCCTGAAATCCTGACACTCAAATGTCAGAGGATCTCTGGGGCTGCAGTGTCTTACTATGTCACTTGTCCTCAGCACATATACAATAGAACAGAGAAACTCAAATGTACACAGTCTCCCTCCCCCCCCCCCCCCAATGCAAAGAAGAAACTCAAAACTCCTGGGTCAAAGAAACCCAAAACCTTAACAAGGCAAATCCGTTCTATTCCTTCCAAAGCATGCTGTTCAATTTCTTTGTCAAGTGTAGTACAATCAATCTGTGGGAGGATTCTACTGCATCCAAGATGCCTCGAGGGCTTAAACTGTCCGGAAAAAAACATTCCTGCCCGTCATTCAAGACAGCGCTGACAGCTTTGCTTAATTTTAGCTCAATTTCTGTGGCCTCCCACCAAAATCCATCCCAAGTGAAGTGTGAAGCCGTGTTTGTCATTTGGAAGAGAGGACACGCACCTCACCAGTGGACCAGGAAAAAATTAAACAATATGAGAGACTTTTGAAACTATGAAATTAATATGCACGAGGGTGTAGTAATTAGTCTCGGTGTTGCAATGTGTATTGGAAAATTTTGAAAAAGTGTGTGTGTGTGTGTGTGTGTGTGTGTGTGTGTGTGTGTGTGTGTGGATGGCCTGAGTGTTTATCTCCCAAAGCGACACAGGAACGGGCCACAGGCTTGCACAGACAGGTTGTGGGAGTGTCTCGTATGGAACGAACACACACACACACACACACACACACACACACACACACACACACACACACACACACACACACACACAAAAATCAGGAAAAGAAAATATTACATGACTCAATCCTGGAAACCTTAGATTCAAGTAGCAGTCCACAGTCCACGTCTTATTTTTGTTGCATTCCATTTATTTACCGTTTGGTGCATTAACTTGCATTTCACCTGCCTAAGAGCTGTGTGTGCCACACACTAGTGGGATCACATCCTAAGAGCTGTGTGTGCCACACACTAGTGGGATCACATCCTAAGAGCTGTGTGTGCCACACACTAGTGGGATCACATCCTAAGAGCTGTGTGTGCCACACACTAGTGGGATCACATCCTAAGAGCTGTGTGTGCCACACACTAGTGGGATCACATCCTGAGAGCTGTGTGTACCACACACTAGTGGGAACCCATCCTGAGAGGGTCACCCAGAGAGGGCTCCAAGATCAAGCAAACACTGGTAAATGAAAACACCTTTAAACAAACCAACGAAGACAAGAACCTCCTTTATGATAAGCTTGCTGGCAAAAGGAGGAGGAAGATCTTCTCGGTGAACATATTTGTAATTAAATGGGCCTTTTCATTCCCCGGGACATCCAACCTTGTGACTTCCTGCTTCCTGAATGCAAAACCTCGGGCGAAACGTCCAACTCCACAGACCTCACCTTCACCAATGAAAGGGAAGCAGGCCCAACACTGAGCTTATGTCCAGGAACAAAACCGGATTAGGCGCCCGTAAGCAGGAACAATCAATCACAGACACAGGCCGGATGTTTCGGGACTTGGTCAGTGATTGAATTACAGACTCCTGAAGAAGGGAAGGAGAATCACCATTGAGAGCACCTGTGTGAGGTCAGAGCGGCTCATACACACACGACTTACACTCTCAACCTTGTCTCCACATGCTGTGTGTGTGTGTGTGTGTGTGTGTGTGTGTGTGTTCGTTCTTGTATGAGTCTTAAAGTTTGGACAGAGACTACAGTGTATAAATGATTTGCAGTTCAGTTAGTTTAAAGTCACTATATATCAGTATAATCATATTAACATATTTTGAAGCAATCGAATTCAGGCAGAGATGATTCCTGTGTTTTGTTTGCCGACAGGTCATTGTAGGTAAGCTAATTCTGTACAGCTGGAATGTTTCAAGACAGGTTCTTCCCAGTCCTAAAGCAATGGGTCATTGTGGCTTATCTAGCCCCATTCAGCCTATGGACTGATTTTCGTGACAAGTTGGTCAGTGCTCGGCACTTTTGGGGGGGGACACCTCCACAGGTGGACAGACCCGTGTGACTTCAGGCATGATTTCAGCCAACGTTCGTCTTCAGCCAACGCAGAAATCTGTGTTTTCTCGAGCTTCATAGAATCCAAGTGACATCTGCTAAGCACGGTACCTCCACACCCTGCTGTGTGTGTGTGTGTGTGTGTGTGTGTGTGTGTGAGACAGGTGTGCTGATGTGCATCAACAAGGGGCTGCTGTTGTCTTGGCGATGCAGGACGATGTGGTCCTGCCCATCAAAGCAGGACATCAAGCGACACCACATGACAGTGGCACCACAGGAGCGTAAAGGGGACACCGATGCCCTACAGGGAGCGATAACACTGGACCCAGAGGGTCGGCCGTCATAAACAGAGTGGAAAGATACAAAGTGCTGGTTGTGAGTGTGTGTGTGTGACAGAGAGCAGGGCAGAGAGGGAGTTTATGTATATCTATGTATGGTGTTGGTCTGTATGTGTAAGACAGGGAGGGAGGGAGACGGAGAGACAGAGAGACACACAGACGGGGGGTAGGGCTGACCCAGCTGTAGAGGCCTGCAGCAGTCGAGCGGCTGCACTGCAGATAAAGAGCTGTTTCATATTCACCACAGCATGCTGATGCCACAAGCACGCTGGCCTCTCCACCCCTCCCTCCACCCCTCCATCCACCCCTCCCTCTACTCCTCCATCCACCCCTCCCACAGCTCCACGATACACGGAGAGCCAGGACAGGTCAACGGCCCCCTGACACGCGCTCAACCGTCACGACATATAAAAGCAACAGAATCTGAATGTGGCGTAGCGGTGTGTCTACACAGGTCATGCTGCAGTACACCAGACACCTCAAGACTCCGCCAGTTACATAACACAATGAGTGTAACCATAAAATGAACCCCTCAAAACACGAGAAACAGAGAGGATTGTGGGAGGAGCTCTCGTGATCTGCTAATGCAGTCATTTAACGTGGAGAAATTCTCTGAGAGGGGCTGTACATACAAATAAAGAAAATGACAAAAGAAAGATGGAAGGAAATAAAGGGAGAGAGAGAGAGAGAGAGAGAGAGAGAGAGAGAGAGAGAGAGAGAGAGAGAGAGATGCACACAGCCTAACCTTTCACCACAGCACATCATGGGGGTGTTGTGGACATATATAAATAAAGAATGCTCCTTTAAAACAATGTGAGACGTTTCCTCACTGTTCCCTCTGTAGAAGAATTCACTTTTCACCGTGTACATTTACGTTAATGAAGGACTTTGTTTATCCTCTTTGCTTGTACTGGAGCAGAGGGTAACACCCTATTGTCAGTACAACGCTGCAAGTAAATAAATGTAGACTTATTGACTTTTCACATGTAGGATTTACAAAAGAAGCAGCAGCATATGTGCCATCGATCAACTTTTATGTCTCAGCAAGTGTGTCCTTGAGAAGCGGAGGATCACTGTAGAAATTCTTTGAAATCTCGCTAATGGGAAAAGCTCACAAAGTTAAACAAATAACTTTTGTTTAACAGGGGGCCTGTCCTGGCTCTCCGTGTATCGTGGAGCACTGGCTGCAGAGGTGTGTGTGTGCGCACGCTCTCAAGGTCAGTGGAGAAAACGACTCACTGCTGGAGCGCAGACAGCCAAGCAGCCCAGAGGTGTACATCAGACATGCTTCTCCAGGCAGGGAAAACGCGGGAATCAATTAATAAATCTAATAAATATATATATATATATATATATATATATATATATATATATATATATATATATCAGTGGGGAACCGTCAGGGCCCTCTACGCCCTCTCAGAGGGCCTAAAATATTCTTAAAACATTATATATATAATTATCCAATTTTATTTTATCTACTTACAGTATTACAATCGACATCTAAACAATTACAAAAAATATAAGCAAATAAAATATTCAACCGTGTCTATTCAATCTGTGTTGGAAGGTGAGGGGTTAAGTGGAAGCCTGTGTCTCCCCCTATCAGGACTGTGATGCCCGCTGTTCGTTTACAGAGGGCCTGGCAGTTATAAATCAGCGCAATACCAGTTTCAAATGACAGTAAAATTGACCAATCATATCTTCCCTCTTAGTGGGCGGGCTTAACTGTATGATAATTTCCGCCCGCTGTGGTTACGCTAGCTGTCGTTAGCCTACCGCCGCTAGCTAGTTTCGATTCGTGCCCTTTGACGTCCTCATTTACATATTCCGCTTGTGAGAACCACGGAGCTGTGAAACCTTATTTTGTTTAGAAACTTATTTTGCTTAACAAGTTATCTAGTACAAATGTTATTTGAACGCACTACATGCGTTTCTAAAGCTATACTGTCGTCTCGGTTTTTTCTTTATTATTTAGTGCAGTTTATTAAGAGAGGAAAAAAAAAATTTGGGGGGGGGGGGGGGGGGTTGTAGCGGGCCCAGGTTTATAGGTCACGGTTCGCTACTGATATATATATATATATATATATATATATATATATATATATATATATATATGCAGAAATTCTCTGTTCTGAATTTCATCCTTAAAGTGACACCCGAAAATGTCAGTGCTTGTGGGGTTCTGGTCCTAAGTGAACATTAATTACGTGGTGGCGTGCCTCGATTCGGGCTCACCGCGGGTCACATCAGTGACACTCTCCCAGTACCAAACTGGGAAGTGAATCAGAGGTGTTCCTCTCCTGCGCTCCCAAACGGAGGGAAATGAAATGAACGATCTCCTCAGCGAGAGGTCAGGTGAACACAACCACGACGGCGACGTCCCCGATACGTGTGTCGGGCCAAAAGGCTCTGCTCTGCGTTCGGAAAAGGGTGCGGGCTTTAAAGCGCGTCCTGCCCCGGGCCTTCCTGTGCTCTGCGGACCGGAGAAAGCCGGAATGTTCCGTGCTACCTTCCGTGACAGAGAGCACGAGCACACGTGAACGCTCGGAGCACGTGCGTGCGGACAGCGCAGTGCACAAGCTCGGAGATTCTGCGATTAAAGGTTCCATAAAGACGCGCCGATGTCCCCGCGTTAAAGGGCCGAGCAGCAGGGGCCACGAAGTGCTGCGCATCCTTCCGGTCGCTCTCCTTTATAGTCACCATGGAGCAGGCAATTAAGAGACGATATAGGCACATTTAAGAGGAGGGTTAAGACCTGTTCAAATGAGCTTTTAATAAACCTGCCATTGATGTTTGCACTTTATTCTCTAATATTTTATCTTTTTATTATCTTAAATGAAGATGCTCTCCATTTTGCTCTGTGCTTTTTTTTTTTTTTTTTACTTTATCTTCATTTGATTTTATGATTTCTGCTGTATTCTTCCGTGCAGCACCTTGTAAAGTTCATTTTTAAAAGTGCTTTATAAATGATGAGTTATTATTACAACAACTACTACTATTACTCCTACTATTAAGACTATTATTCTAAAAACAACACTCACTGCATGAGTGAATGTGATAAACACAGACACTGCAGACGCTGGGATTTAGGACAGGACACACTGATCAATATGCACGTTTTAGTACGGGCTGCGGAGGGTTCGTCTCGCTCAGGACACAACTTGTTCAGACGGAAAAGAACTGGACTGTGGCTGGCTCCCAGCATGCTCTGCGGCTGGCTCCCTGCATGCTCTGCAGCTGTGCCAAAGGACTCGCACAGTCTGCGGTGAGCAGCCTTCAGTATTAAACATTAACAACACAGGAGAGCCACGGCACTGAACCGCACGGCCTCGGCCGCCGTCCCTCGGGCTGCGAGGACCCGGGCATCGGGTTAGGGGGCGACGTGTCGTAAACACACAGCAGACCCCCCAGAGGCAGGAAGGAAGGGCTGGGGCCTGGTCCAGGCATGGGGGGTTGAGAGACTCAACTCTGGAGATCCACCCACGTCATGGTTGATCATTCCTCTAAATTCTCCTCTTCCAGCCGACGCCGACCTCACGGTGTTGGGCGAATTAAAATGATGATTGTCGTCATACTTGCACTTGATTTGAGCCACATGCAACATTCAGAGTGAAGTTACACACTGCAGGGAAATGGATGTGACTGAAGAGAGGGAGCGAAAGAGGAGGAGGAGGAGGGTGAAGGCACCAGTGTGGTGAGAGTGATGAAGGCCCACAGTGTGTCACAGCACAAGGAAGGAACAGACAGCAGAAACGTGACTGCTCGTGTGTGTGTGCGCGCGAGTGTGTGTGTGTGTGTGTGTGTGTGTGTGTGTGTGTGTGTGTGTGTGCGCGAGTGTGTGTGTGTGTGTGTGTGAGTGTGTGTGTGTGTGTGTGTGTGTGTGTGTGTGTGCGCGAGTGTGTGTGTGTAGGTGTGTGTGTGTGTGTGCGCGCGAGTGTGTGTGTGTGTGTGTGTGAGTGTGTGTGTGTGTGTGTGTGTGTGCGCGAGTGTGTGTGTGTAGGTGTGTGTGTGTGTGTGTGTGTGTGTGTGTGTGTGTGTGTGTAGGTGTGTGTGTGTGTGTGTGTGTGTGTGTGTGTGTGTGTGTGGTGTGTGTAGGTGTGTGTAGGTGTGTGTAGGTGTGTGTGTGTGTGTGTGTGTGTGTAGGTGTGTGTAGGTGTGTGTGTGTGTGTGTGTGTGTGTGTGTGGTGTGTGTGTGCTCGAGAGTGTGTGTGTGTGTGTGAGTGTGTGTGTGTGTGTGCGCGAGTGTGTGTGTGTGTGTGTGTGTGTGTGTGTAGGTGTGTGTGTGTAGGTGTGTGTGTGTGTGTGTGTGTGTGTGTGTAGGTGTGTGTGTGTGTGTGTGTGTGTGTGTAGGTGTGTGTGTGTGTGTGTGTGTGTAGGTGTGTGTGTGTGTGTGTGTGTGTGTGTGTGTGTGTGTGTGTGTAGGTGTCTTCCCAGCACATTCCCCAACCTCGACTTCTACTGGAAAACCTCAACCTTTCCAATCAAGCTTTACCACTACTAACACACAGAGCCTCGGTGTCTGCTAAACGTGCATTCGAATGTCAAATACTGGTTTGGTTATGTGTTAATGTGGGGAAAAAAAACCCCTACTGGCTGGTGTTAGAAATATTTGGTGCTAAAATACATTTTGTGTGTGTGTGTGTGTGTGTGTGTGGCACAAAAAGGCCCCACCTCCTCCAGCCTTGTCGAGATGTGCCTCCGAACTCACATGCTGTCTCTCCCAGCCAATCAGAGAAGCCCAGCCAGGCACAGATGAAGCAGGTCTCAGCAGGCTCAGAGCCAAGAGGGGGTCTTACTGCAGAGCTCGGGGGGGTTGGGGGGGGGGACCATGTACAAAACAAACCCTTGGACGGAGCATTCTACACAGCAGGGCGGACGCAGGGGCTGTCGCCGGGGGGGTGTTTGGGGGGGGGGGGGGGATTGTGTGGTTTGCCAACGGAGCTGATGCTGGCAGTTGGAACCTGTTTGGCTGGGTTTTGAACTTCACAGATTTACAGGGGTGAGGTGGGGGTCAGGTGGAGTAAGATGTGATGGGGGGGGGGGGTGGAGAATGAGATGTTAAAGGACAGAGGGAAATACCGATGCTGTAAAAAATAAAACAGGAAAAGAAGAACTGTGAACTGTGAGTGCAGCAGTGACCAGAATTGTAACTGATGGTAGGAATGAGCGAGGAATTTGAGAGAGCGTTCTTCATGGACATGAATGCAGACTGAGATTGGGTGGGACATCTCAGCTGGGACAGACAGTGATCTGAGTGACTTCAGAAGACCGGGAGTGACAGTCAGGTCAGTGTGATTTGTTCAGGGTTAACACCAGACACCGCTGTAGGTGTTCAAAAACCACATTACTGTCAGCCTCTAAAAACCCAAAGAAAACTGATAAACTCCCTTTTCATTAAGCCTGCACGATACGGAGAGATATTCTATATTACAGTTGCATTGGTACATATTGCAGACGCGATCTGCTCACAGATCCTTTGATGCGAGATGAGTCGAGTACTTGCCTGCATTACTTTCACTCAAATGAATTACACTTGCTGGGTCGTATGAACGCGATTACTCCATAGAGAGTGCTCAACACGATGCCCTCAGCACACAAGAGTAGCTCTGGAGAGCCCATTTACATACCGTTGCAATATCTGGATACCGATTAAAATTAATAGAAATAACAAAAAAGATAGGCTGCGCAGACCTGATTTTAATGATGATTTGTTTTTAATTGGGTACTAATTAACCAAGGGCCAACGCTTCAGGGCAGTGACCACCATTTCCTTAAACTGTTTCGGCTCAGCTTGGGCGTGACCAACAGCTGCAGGTGGAAACTCTGCGTGTTATGGTGCTGGACTCTGCCCCGGTCACTATCTCTGACCACCATCTCACCCCGTCTGGCCACCGAGTCCAAACAAAAGGGAAAAAGTCTCCCTGGCACACACCCTAGACTCCTTAGCTTGTTGCCGTAGCAACCCCAGGCTCACAAACACAAACACGATGTGCCTATAGTCCTTGGGTTTCCTGTGCCTTCCCCAGATCCCGCGCCAGACTCCGTGCCGTGCCGTCAGGAAGGTCCCACCGCCTCTCATCTCCGTCGGTGGGCGTCGTACAGGCAGGAGCAGATCTGAAATCCCAGCCTTTCCCTGGCAGCCCTGTTTGAGAACGTTTCAGCAGATCGTACGCACGGAGTGCACACGCAACACACCACAGCGATCGCCTTCGCCTGGAGCCTGTCGATACGAGACGGAAGGAAGTGGCCAGAGATGTTGTACAGGTTCCTAGTCTAGAAGGTCAAAATAAAAAAATAACAACCCCCCCTCCAGTAAAAACTGGTAAACCATTAACCACAACAAAACCAAATGACTCACTCCTTGCGGACTGATGAACTCGTGCACCAACAGTGATCTGAAATGCTTCAGAACATGTGTGCTGAAACTACGATGAAGGGTTCAAGAGTTTGAGAAACTGTACCAACAAAGCGCACACATGCCTCTCTACCCCAGGGGGTCGGGGTAAGGAGCAAGGGGGCAGTGCCAGCCCTGAGGATGGGCGGAGCCTGCAGCAGACCACGCCGAACGCGGACGTGGGCGGATGTCCCGGGGGCCGGCGCGTTCTCCACCCGTCCCGCCGAGTTATCCACAACAAGCACCTTTTTCTCCGACGAGTCGACGGCAGAGAGACAGAGACGGGGTCATCCAGCACATCATAGTGGGTGATTAATACCTTTGGAGCAATCCTCCATTATGAACAGATCAATGATAACACTGCGTGAGAATGGGAAAAAAAGCAGGAAAAACCCATTAACCCTCATTCACACAAAGCTTAGAGGATCCTTAGAGAACACGCTTCCATATAGACCACGTGGCCATCTTTCTCCTATAAGATCAGTCTGGGATGACAAGTTTGGTCTATCTTGTGGAGGCCCAAAATTCCTGCCTGTCTACATAACATCACATGAGAGAGAGAGAGAGAGAGAGAGAGAGAGAGAGAGAGAGAGAGAGAGCGCACGCGAGAGAGAGAGAGAGAGAGAGATGTAAGATGAGTAGGTAATTCAAACGAGAGTAAAGTTGCACTAAATCACAGGATCTTGGGGAAAACCTGAGATGGAGAGTTCACAGAACAGAACAGAAGTGATTCACATCGTCACAGAACAGAAGTGATTTCAGTGAGTTCAGATAAGATGAAAGATGCTTTCTGTTTCTTTCGCCAGCCGGCTTCTGTCACTGCATCTGATTGGCCAGCAATGCTAGGTGGAATAAAATCTGCAAACAGGCAGAACAACATTTTTTTGGCCGTGCAATTTCTCACATACCGAAAGGGATCACGGGTGAAGTTCCCTTATCTAAAGTCACTTTCAGCAATCACTTCAATACAATATGAAGCACTTTTCAAACAAGCCTTTTCACATTCAACACCATTACCATTCAACACCCTGGACGGGCCGACATAGTCTTGGTGGTGGAGGGTGGCCAGCGATCCATCTGTCCCAGTAATCACAAGTTAATTTCAGCGTTATTAATTTAACAGATGCATCAGGCCAGTTAAACTCAACCTTCTGGCAGACATACAAGCACATGTGCGCAGTTGCATGGGCACACACACACACACACGCACACACACACACACACACACGCACACACACACGCACACACACACACACACACACACACACACACACACACACACACACACACACACACACACACACACACGCATGCTCCCCCTCCCAGTGGTCTCCTGTACTACTGGAGAACAGTGCCTTGGTGAGAGCCCTTAACCAGAAACCCAGGAGTGTAGCCGAGGGCTTCACAGTGCATGCATAACGGGGCAACTCTGCTCACCAAATCTGCACTCCACACCTTAAACAGCCAAAGTAGCCAGGATAAATCAGGGATCCACAGCAAAGATCAGAACCACGGCGCTGTTATTTTGATGAGATGGGATAGCCCAAAAATATTCTTTCCAAACCCCTCAACTCTTGTGTCGAGAGCTCTAAAAATATTTCTGAAACCCTAAGAAGAATCGCCAGCACTTCTTTTCTGAACTCACAGCACGAGCAGCTGGAACACGTATACACGTCTTGGCCCAAAATACTAATTGGCAGGGGGCAGGAGGCGTGGCCTGGCGTGGGGGTGGGGGTGGAGAGCAATTGGACAGGGCGGGGAAGTTTGATTGGACGAAGGCAGGGTCTGAATCACAAGACTGTGAGGAGTATGGTCTGCTGACAGATTCCCGGCCTCTGCCGCTTCCCCAAACATGGCTGACTTAAGTGGGGAATTCCCAGCAGCTCCTGCAAGGTGACTCCTTGCAGCTGTGCTCGTTCGAGCGCTCTCTCTCCCTCTCTCTCTCTCCCTCTCTCTCTCTCCCTCTCCCTCGCTCCCTCTCTCTCGCTCCCTCTCTCTCGCTCCCTCTCTCTCGCTCCAGGTTCCCCACATGGTCGGGCAGCCTACCTCAGAAACTATCTTAGAAACCTACCTTAGAAACTATCGTCCAAACCGAAACCCACCCAAGTGCCAAACAGTTCGCTGGTGCGATGAAACAGAAAGAGACTCACAGGCACAAACTGCTAACGAGGAAATGCAGCGACTGACCACAGAAAAGTGGTCAAAGAGTGCCTCTCAGGAAGGATCCTGCATACGCCACAGGTCTACAGCAAATGTGGTGTTCAAGGACTTTCCTACTCTAGTTCTCCTGGATCCCCTCACGCTGGGGTTTGATACCTCAGTCTAATTTTATCACGTGTGCTCAGAACTGAGTGTTTCAGTGAGTCACAGCGTTCACAACATTCCCGTAAATGCAAAGCGGTCTCCAGACTTTGGGGCCTTGTACCACCTGCTTTTAAAAGCTCTTCTTTAGTGTCGAGTAGAGACGACTAGGGATGAGGAACAGTGCCGCAGAAGATACAAAAGTGATGTAATCACACAAATACATTTTTGAAATAAAAAATGCTGGTAGTTAATCAAACAGCCAGTAAAACTGTTTGGAAAGACTAGAGTCTACCCTTCTCCTACTGAACCCCAGCAGAAGACACCTGGACCTCGGCCCCCCCAGCAAAGCTGAACAGTTCTCTGTGAACAGAGGTCATCCTGGTGGAAGGTGCTCTTTCTAGCCTTGAGGGCATTAATTCAGGCAGCCAGAGGTGGCAAACCACGACTACTGGCCCTCTCACCACAGGCACAGTAGGGTAATGAAACAGCAGCACGCTGAAACGACACGTCCTTCTCCAGTTACACAAACCTGCTCGCAGCCAATGGCAGCGGTCAGCATGACGCAAAGCCCTGATTGGCTCATCACGACAAACTGTCAAAATCGCTGCGAAGATGAGTGAAAACCTGCGAGTTTGGCAGCGTGCACGCGTGCTCGTACCCCGATCGGCGCTGGCGTTTCTGTGGCGGGCAGGAGGCAAGCCAGGGCACGGCCCGTTACCCCAGAGACAGCGCAGTGCAGTCTGGGTGCGGTACAGAGGGTCCACACTAGACTAGCTGCATGTAATCACGGAGCTGGTGGGGAGCCGTCGCCGACATCGGACGTGCACTTGGGAAAACTACCTGCTCAGAAGAGAGGAACTAGAAGGGATCAGTGCTGGTTGGGTAAACAGAAACCCGTTGACAGATAAGGAGAGCCCATTTGTTGATACCGTTATGCTCTGACTTCAAATCCAATGATAGGTTGGACTCCAAGATTTACTGCTGGTTAAGTAGTACATGGTTTCCACACGACAGGTATGCATGCATGCCAGTGGGGGGGTGAGAGAGAAGCTTCTCAACCAATCATCTCACTGGGGAGAGGGGGCCGCTGTTATTGGATACTTCCAGCCCTTGTAAACAATCCTCCCTGGTCACCCACAAAGGGGGGGGGGGGGGGGGGGGGGGGGGGGGTGTTTTTTCTCACAAACAAGTTATGCAGCTCCATCTCCCCTGTCTCCTCTTTAAACGCTCATCGGCCTGCTTCTCTTAATCTCACTCACCCCCCCCCCCCCCACCCCTACCACACACACACACACACACACACACACACACACACACACACACACACAGCGTAATGCTGAAAAACATGGTCATGCTCAAACTCTAAACTCTGAGTACCAAACCAGTCTAATCACATCCACAGAACTCCTGTGGCGTCTGCCCCCCGAGACCATTCATAGCCCTGGAGCAGGAAATGGCCACACAAAGACAGGAAACAATTGGGAAGGCCGTGCGGGGAAGTTCAGGAAGCCTACCGGGCCTGCGCTCCGGGACAGCTGGCGCCAGGTTCCTCCAGCACGGCTACAGCTGTCCGAAAGTTCAGAAAACCTGGGCCAAAAGACGCACGGCTGCCCCACCCCACCAACACGTATGAAAACATCACATCCCCACTCTGCACGTCCCTGACCGCTTCCTCAAGTTATTAATACCTGTGAGGCCTGGGAAAGAGCGGCTGCAGGTCCGGGCCAGTCCAGACCAGAACCGTGTCGGACAGGGTCCACCCGCACGTTGAGTTAAGTTCAGCTACTGGTGCTGAGGACACTTTGGCCAGTACAGCTCTTGCAGATCTCACACACACTCATCCAGCGGAAGGTGCTGAATATCAGATGAACCTGAACACCGTGGGGTGTGGGTGTGTTCAGATTAGGGTCAAGCCAGGTGTGATTAGACGCTGTAGATTAACGGCGGAGGAAGCTGTAGTTGTGTAGCTGTATGGAGGAGGTGGGAGACTGCACTCGCTATCCCCCACCACTCCTTCTCTCCGCCCCGTACGCTGGTGGATCACAGCACATCCTCAGTGGCCTTCAGAGAAGACAGCGGCGGCCATTTGAGTCAGCACAAGGTCCGAATTCCAGGCTGCTCGTCCCCTCCCAGGACGCTGGCTGCATTATTTTGGTAGGACCCTCGCTAGGGCCCCTCTCCTCTAAAATAAGGGGGTCAGCAGCCGCTCTGATATATGGCCGCCTTTTGGCAGGCAGCTGGAAGTGCCACGCTGCCCGAGAGGTTCTGGAGCTCTTAATAAGGGCAGACGCACGCGGGGCCCCCGGGCTGCCTGCAGCTAAAACAGGACGAGGCAAAGGCCGTCCCTCCCGTCCGTCCCCTCAGACGCTGGCCTGGACAGGGCGTCATGTGCTGCGTGGACTAGGGGATGACCAATATGGGAGGGTTTTTGGGGCCATTACTCAAACACAGATTTATATATATATATATATATATATATATATATATATATATATAGAGGAACAAAATTTATTTACCATATATTTTATATTTACAGTGTAAATATAAATGCAACTGACCTTTTCTTATATTTTAATCCTTAAAGGTGCAAAAAGTCATTTTTCTTCTTCACATTATAAACCAGCCCTTGTACTGACACCTAGTGGCCTGGATCTTTCAGAGATTCTGTACTTAATACTTTAAACCTCTTCATAAGGTGGACCCACTCTATGGGAGTAGAAACTGGTTCATTAGAGGACAAAAAACCAAACGGATTCTTCACATGTGAACTGCACTTCAAAGAAAAAATGTAAAAATCATGAATGTCAAATGTGGTAAGCTGTTGGTTAATACTTTTTGGAGGTCAACAATGACTTATTGCTCCTTTAAATAGATAAAACAAAAAAATTATTTGTATATAGTCATTATAAATGACTATATTGTCTTTAATATATTTGCATAAATTTAGTCAAATGAATATCCAGAAAAATGAGAAATAAATCATCAAATTCCTTTCAGCATATTTTTTGCTCTTCCTTTTTTGGATATTTGGATGGACACCACTGTCCCACAATGCAATTCAGCAATGACAGGGTGCATAAGTGTTAGTACATCTTAGATTTCTTATCAAAAAGGAAAATAATTTATAAATAAAATAAATGATTACTGTTTTAGTAAGAAATATTTTGAAACAAGTTGCCCAGTGCTTGAAAAGTCAAGCTGATTAGCTAAAGGACAGCATCTAAATGTGATCTCCGTGATCTTCACCCCGTGATCTTCACCCCGTGTGTGCTCCCACAGAAACCTCACTCACCACACAAATGTGATGTTTCAGGTGCTGCACGTACGAGTTGTGTTTGGCTACAGAGCACTTGCGCATAGGAACAAAAACCGTGAAAAATTATTTAAAAAAAGAAGTCATAAACTCGACGTGCGAGTGAAATTCTATGACTGAATGCGCTGATGTTGAACCTTGACACGTTACCTTTCCTATCGCTGTAGACGCGAAGACACGCGCTGTTTATAATACACACGCGTTTATCACAAACACCGAACACCATGTTTGATTGGATTTACAACATGTGGTCTACATTTCCACCAATTCAGTAGCGCTACAGGCAGGGACACAGACTACAGAAGGCTTTGTGCTGGGCTCCGTGCATCATCTTCATTTCTAGTAATCCAATAATTCCGTGGACAGCACACTGGGTCAGACAGGTGTGTGTGTGTGTGTGTGTTTAAAGCACGGTTGCATCAGGAATGCGCATACATAAAAATAAATAAAAAAAAATAGACACAAAAATCACATTTATCTGCAAGAAAAGTGCAGATTCTGATAATTGTAAGAATGATGAACGTCGGCTCCGTTTATTACTGGGAGCTGATGACACGCAGGAAGTAGCGCACTGCGTGGCTGAGAGCTGAAGCTTCGTTTGGGAACACTGGCCTGTAACAGGAAGTGTACGGGGATGCTGGACAGCCCCTGAATCTGAACGGAAAATGTCCGTCAATGCGGTACACGTTTTGTTAGCACAGGTCAGGTCCATGTCAGGGAGACCGAGAATGTATTTTTCTCTCTCCTTCAGAGAACAGCACAGTGCAGTGTATGTCTGACAACGAGGTGTGTGCTAGTGTGTGAGAGAATTGTGTGTGTGTACTATGTAAATACAGCTTTTAAAAGCACAGTCACTGATAAAGTGGTGGTCAGCCTTTCCCTCAGACCTTCTTGATAATCTAATGAGTGCAAGCTAGTACAGCATAGCTTACACACACACACACTTAACACACACACACACACACACACACACACACACACACACACACACACACACACACACACACACACACACAGGTGTTCACAAACTCCCAATCTGAACTAGAAACTCCCAATCTGAAATACAAGCATCACTCTTCCAGCAGAAATTCAGCTGATAGAGGTATTCTGCAGCAGATGAAGCAGTGTAATCTGCACTCAAATTCAAATACCAGATACCAGTCAAGGCGTGAGACACTGCACTCAAGCTGCCGAAAAATCACTCGGTGTGTAGAAATCGCTCATGTGAACAAAACCCTTTACAGGGAAGCCCAACGAGACGGGGCGCGATGTACAGCGTCCTGAGCCCAGGGTGTCGGTTGTTCGCTCCAGCAGCAGTGCGCTCATCTGGGGCTCTTATCTCCTGCAGGAGAGCGCCGCTCTAGTGTTCACACAGATCAACTGCTAGCAGCTGCTCCTGTGGCCCTTAACTTCCTGTTCACACAGCTAAGGCACACAAGCTGCTTCACCACACCCGCATTGACATTGACACACACACACACACACACACACCTTTCTCTACACACATGTATACATACACAAACAGACCAAGCGGACATAGCAACTTCCCCATTCCGTTACACACCAAAAAACCCTCATACGCACACCTAACACACTGGAGCACAGACGTATCATTTCTGGTTACATGAACACACACGGTACCGTCTACGAGAACACGGGTGGGGAGTTCAAGTGGCAAGCTGACTAAACACCTCATGTGTACAATCTGACGAGAGCACCAATCAGACCTGCAGCCAGCCACCTGTCCACCACTGAAGCTCCGCCCAGCTGTGGGACTGGACTCAGGCCTTTACACTCGCTGCAAAGGGAGACGGTGCCGGCCAGAAACACTGCGCCGAACACTCTCAACACTTCAAGATCTGCGGCTGAGGACGGGTGCATGTATCAATCTGCTTTTGTTTTTATATCAAATGTACACACACACACACACACACACACACACACACACACACACACACAGGTTTAGCTGGGCTACCAGTGCTCACTGACGATCACACATGAATTAAAATCTAACCTTTCATTCAGTTGCATGGCCACAAATATGATCTTGAAATGCGAATGAAATTGAGTCAAATCTGATTTGAAAAGATTGGATGTGTGTCAACACATACCTGGGGGGAAAAATTTAA